>NC_083643.1:5036158-5091158 GCF_963576545.1 Limanda limanda | reverse complement strand
TGCGGAGGGAGGAGGGAGGAGGACGGAGGGAGGGTGTTAGAGCGATGTAAGAGCGTGACACAGAATGATTAAACAAGGGTAACGAGTGAGGAGTGTACGGCCGGCTTCTTCACTTCCCCTCCTCCTCTCATCCATCCTGTCATCCATCCTTTTTCCTCTGTTTTCTCTGTGGCTCGACTGCAGCATTGGACAGCCGAAACTTTTTTTATTCTCCGCTGACAGACGCAATTGATCATTTATATGTTCCAGAGTGTTTTAAAAACCCGACTGTAACCCCTCCCCCCCCTCCCCTGTCCCCCCTCCTGTCCCTCCCGTCCCTCCGTCCTTCCACATTCATCATTCCATCATTAATTCATCGTTCTCCATCAATCGAAGCTTTGAAGAATGTTTCTCGGAGAACTGCTCCTGTCGTCTCCCACTTATTTGACTCTTTGTTTTCATATACTAGACATAAATACATAAATCACCCTGATTCTGGATCAGCTTCCACCACGAAGCCGAGCTAGAATTTTTCTTTTTTTTAAACGCTGAACTCTGATCCCAAAATCAGGAGCCGAGGAAACATTTACCTCCTTGTCAGCTTTGTTTTATACTTCTATATAAAATCGCTGTTTTTTCCCGATTCCTAGACAGTCACGTGTCCCTCTCCCATTTACTTTTATCCGCCCGCTAACTCCTTGCAGTTAGTCCCGCCCCTTCCCTCTGCTGTCCTGTCAGTCTCGTCCCTTTTGTCTCGGACTCAGATGTCTCGGCTCCTAACAGCAGCCGGCAGTGATGCTAAACATTTGCTTTCCAGCTGCGAGCATCAAACACGTCTTCAAATCTAAGAATAGTCGAGCGCGGCGTCCAGCTGTGACTCACCGAAAACACTTAGTGTAGAAACAAACAGCCGACGTCTTTTCAGTCCTTGATGGAAACAAATATATGAAATTTAAATGCATGTGAAAATAATAGATATAAATCAAGTAGAGTTTCCCAGATTTTTCTACAAACAATCTCTTTCTAAACCTGACGCTCTCCAGACGAGGAAACATTCACCGAGACATTTACCAAGAAACCAAATGTTAATGCTGAATTAATATTGAATGCATCCCCCCCCCCCCCCCATGGCCGGATTAACCTCCTGCAGGGTGAAATGTTAATACTCAACATGTTTTGACTGTTGAATATGTTTCACTTCGGCTCCAGCACTGAACAGTCCATCGACTATTTAAGAAAATAATTGTCAGATGTATTGATATAGAAACTTGTTGCTTTCTTACAATTAAACAAGGGCACGAGTTTGAATATGCAAAAGTAGCATTGGCGAACTTTCACCTCTCGGAAAAATTTGTTTTTATGTTCCACAAGAGCAGGGCCACCGGGTAGATGATAGAAGTGTTTTTATTCTAGATCAGGCGTGAAAATCTCTAACAAATTCAGTATGAATCAAATTATAATAACAAGGATGATATGGAGTAAACCTTTGGCTTCTAGGGGCCCTCTGGGTTCTGGGGCCACTGGGAAGTTTCCCTACACTGACCCTTAAATAGTTAATTATATCCAGTCATGACACTTGGTTAATGTTAAAAAAAAGATTATGGACTTGGTTAAATACTGGAAAAGTGAATAAAACCCTTCATCTATCAGCTCTATAGATTTCACTCTACTTGAGGGTCACCTGAGGGGTAAACCCTGGACTTCAGGGTCTCCATCATATGGGAGGGGCCACAAGACTCAATATGTTTAGTATTAACCTCTCACCACAATTAACATTAACCAAAGTGTTGACCAACCAACCAACCAACCAACCAACCAACCAACCAACCAACCAACCAACCAACCAACCAACCAACCTACCGACCGAGAATTAAAAAAAAATAGATCAAAAGAAAGTGAAAAAGTCAGTTTTACATTCCTGAAAATGCAGAATCTTTAGATATACACAAGAGTTGATAACCAGAGGAATTTCAGATCCATGATTAAATATAGAGGTAATAAATTCGTCATGTATTCGATGCCCCCCCCCACACGACTCTCTTGTGACAGTATCTAATGAAACTAATATCAGTATTGATAGAAGTCGCACTCAGAGTATTGCTCTACTTTGCTACTTCAGTTTTTTTTATCGTCTCTCTGGCAGCCGAACAAACACTGGAATCGACCTCCATTCTGTCCGACCATCCCTCCTCGACACCTCCACACCTCCACCTCCCTCCCTCCCTCCCTCCCTCCGTCTCTCCATCCCCGCTGCTTCACAGCCACACCCCTCCTCCCTCCTCTCGACTATGCTGTTTACCCACAAGTGCAGATTTCTCTCTCTTCGTTTATTTATTTTTTTGTACGCCTGTGCCCCCCCCCGCCTCCCCCCTCTCCTCCGCCCCCCCCCCCACCACCCGTCCTCCTCTCCTCCCTCGTGTCTGTTCTCTATCTGCTGCTGTTCTCGTTGGCCTCCCAGCTCGGGTCCTTCCTTGCTTTTTCTTCAACGTTGGACTTTTGGACACTGAAACCAACTTACAACCACAAACTCTATTATATATATAAATATATAAATACATAAATTTACACAGTATATGGATATATACATATATCGGAAAAATCTAAGCCACTGTTTCTATTCTACTGGTATTATGATGATAATAATGATAATACTAATACTGGGAAAACCGAATCTGGTTGATGACTATAATATCTGTACTTCCGTACTTCAGTGTTATATAAAAGAAAAAATATTCTACGAGAAACTTACTAGTGATTGTGTGGAGAATCTGAGGCTGCCGTTCTGCTCTTCTGATTAAAAACATGCTTCTTGTTTTTGTTTTGGGTCAAACCAAGTTGTGGCTAAAAAGCTGAATCTACTACTTCTATAGAAAAACCTGCAGCTAAAGAGGACTTTTATTTGTTTATGAATATCATAACTATGATTATGATTATTATGATTATTATTATGAATATCTTGACTGTAAATTACATGTGAATATTTAGACGATGATGATATTCTTTGATTTCTCAATCAATCAAATCGATTTATCTACTGTTCTTTCTTATTTCTTTGCTCTGATGAAATCAATAAAATTTAAATGGGACTTTTATTTTTCTTAAACCTACTTTAAGCCTGGACTGGCTCCTTCTTTCTGGCACAACTTCTGAAAGAGACACACACACACACTGTGCCATGTGTGTTCAAGTGTGTAACTGGGCGGTGTTCACAGCGTATGTGTGTCTAGCTGTGTGTGTGTGTGTATAGTTGTGTGTGTGTCTGTATGTGTGAGGTCTCCAGATCATTTTCTCTTTTCACTCAGTCCCTTCTTCTCTCTATCGTTTTTATCGTCTTTCTTACTTTCTTCTTTATTCTTTCTGTCGTCTCTCCATCTTTGATTTTCTTTTGCTTCTTTACTTCATCTGTCCTTCTTCCTCTTTACTTTTCTCTCTCACCCTCCTCCTCCTCTTCCTCGTCCTCCTCCTGTTTCTCCACTCTGTTGGTTTTTAAGGTTTTGTGGTTTGTTTCTCTCCCAGACTGTAATGAGCTCCAGGGGGAAAATTAGCGCTGGAATAACAAGCAAACATCAACAGCATCTCTTCCTCCTTCTCCTCCTCCTCTTCTTCTTCTCCCGCTTCATCTGACTTCATTTCTTCTTTGTCTCTTTCCCGCCACTTGTTTCTCCTTCCTGTCTTTCCTCTTTAACACATTTTCCTTTCCGACTCTGTTCTGTGCCTCTGCTGCTGTTTCTCTTCTCTTCCGACACATGTTAAATGTCTCAGTGAGTTTTCTTTGTCCTGAGATTAAAAGTCCATGTTAGTTTTTTAAACACACACACACACACACACACACACACACACACACACACACACACACACAAAGGCACCATCTAATAACCTGACAAGGATCCAAACCTTCAGTCAAAAATCATGATTACAAATGCAAAGAATTCTTTATTGGTGGAAAAATTAAATTGGTCTCATTAACTATCTCAGCCAATCAGCAAGCTGGGATTTGTCGTGGACAAAAATTTTAGTTCACGGTCTTTCTTATTTTAAAAAAAGCTCTCATCCAAAAGCAGGTACTGAATAAGAAATGTTTATAGTATTCAATTTATAGTACATATATTTATATTTGTAAGGTTAGAGAACGTGTCTTTGTGTGTGTTAGTGGTGACATTAAATTTGTTGGGTATGTGGGTATATGATGAATTGTGTGTGTATGAGTGCTATGAAATATGTGTTGGGTGTGTGTGTGTGTGTGTGTGTGTGTGTGTGTGTGTGTGTGTGTGTGTGTGTATGTGTGTGTGTGTGTGTATGTGTGTGTGTGTGTGTGTGTGTGTGTTCTCACAGCAGTGGGTCCGTCCAGAGGCCTTGTCCTCCAGCAGTAATTTGATTGTGGCAGAGTGAGAGAGACATAATTGTCTGCAGCAGGTCACAGCAGAGCAAACAAAGTGTGTGTGTGTGTGTGTGTATATACTCTCTCCTCTCCCCCAGTGTGTGAACTGCTATCCTCTTCCTCTCCTCCTTCTCATCTCATTGTTTATATCTCTTCTCCTCTTCCTGTCCTCCTCTCTTCTTCTCCTTTCATATATTCTTTATCTCCTCTCCTCTTCCTCTTCTCCGCTCCTCCTCCTCATCTCATACATTCTAAATATCCTCTTCCTCTCCCCTCCTATCTTCTCCTCTTCCTCTTCCTCTCCTCCTCTCCTCTCAATGTCAACAGAAAGCTGACAGTTGGGTCTGAGGCAGCATTATATTTTCAGCTCTATGAAAATGAGCACAAACACACACACACACACACACACACACAAACACACACACATAAACACACAAACACACACACACTCTCTCTCTATAGGTTCCTGCTGCCAAACACTCTTTTGCCCTCGTGCCCTCTCTCTGCAGACAGATGGGCACGAAGGCAGAAAGACTCCGGACCAGCAGAGAGACGGACAAGTGGAAAGAACACCCGGTGACCTCTGACCTCTCCCCAAACTGACCCGCTCCTCAGGTCACACGCTCACTCAGTCAAATGCAGACACATGCCTGCCAACTCACTCTCTCAGATGATGTGACACCTCCTCCCTACGGCGCCCCCCCCCTCTTCAGCCCCTGTCACTCAAACCTCACATGCAAACAAAAAGCCAGAGATTAGAAGTAAATGTTCTTACTTTTGCAGTTTGGGGTTGACTTGTATTTACTGTATGTTTCTATATGTGAAGTTAAAGACCTGCAGCTGACCATAACTGACCAAAGTTTAAATATTGAAGAAAGTAATTATATTCATATTAATAATTCATACTTTTCTATTGTTGACATTGAAGCCTGATGTACTGTAGCTACCTCGACCCTGTAGGACTCCTGGAGGGGCTGTACACACACAAGACCGAGTTAGTTGCTCCAGACATTCTCCGGAGTTCTTCCTGTCGGCTTCTTGCCAAACGGCTGGTGAATGTCTGAGTGAGTTCATGTGAGAGTAGGAGAAGAGAATTCCCAGCGAGCAAGTGGACGTTGGAAAAGTTAATACAAATATCCCATGATGAAAAAGAGGTGTCAGACATGTAGATGTGAACCTGCTGCTGTGTTGTTCACACGTGAACGTCCACAAGGTGTCTTCAACTGTCTGGACGTTTCCGTCTTTTGTCGTCCATTGCCTCCGATGTCGTCTTCTTTCATCACTGCCGCTGACTCGACTGGAAATGTCCCAGTCGAGTCTTTTAGCTCTGAACCCTGATTCCTTAAATATTGATTATTTGCTGATTCAGAGTCTGAACCGATTCTGATGTGATCCAACAATACATAATTAAATGGTGATTAATTATATATCTTTCACATTGATATAATAGATGTAGCCTTTTAGATTCGGCATTCGTAATTTATCATGTCCTACTTAATCCGAATAGGAAAGTCCTGGTTGTAAAATTATTTTATTTTATTCAATTATTGAAATGATACGACTGAAGGACTGGAAAGATTTTACTAAAAGCGACAATCAGATTTAGACTTATCTGTTGGAGCTGGAACGACAACGAAAACATGTAGGTATAAAAGCTCAGTGATGGAGAATAAAAATCTTAAATCTCTACTATGAATGTAATTATCTAAAAAATCTGCTTCAAGTCTGATAAGTGTGTTGCCAGGGGCCCAAGGACGTGCAGTAGTAAATTTAGAAATATTTGGACTAGCAAACATTCAATATTAATACATTTTAAACTAGCATGGTCCCAGAGTACACAAACATCCACCAAGGCCCAACATTCATAAAGATCCACTCATTATTGAATTGGAAACTGGTGAAAATGTCCTAAAAAAATTGAATTCTGGCAATATTGAAGAAAGTAATAAAACGTCTTTGCCAAGATCCATGCTAAAATGTAATTGGTTCTTTTTGACTCATGTCTCATCCTTCCACCAAATTTAGAGGAAATCTGTTAAGTATTTTTCTGGTTATCCTGCAACTATTCACCATCGTAATCATCCTCAGCTGATTCTTCATCTCTGAGTCGAGCTTCACCAAACTCTGAACAGACGAGTGAGCAGCTCTGCAGACTGAGTCCTGCTTGTCCTCAGTCGGGCTTCACTCGCCAAGGTTCAACTGCTCCAGGTCACTTTTGCAGCAACCAGCTTCGCCACAGGCCGAGCGAAGGGCCGCTTCCAAACAGACGTACTTAAAAACAGGCGCTGCACAAGTTTAACCCAATTCAAACAAAACTTGTATTTACACTCGTCAATAGAGGAATTAAGTGCATCACCTTGTTTAGAGTGGTGTGAAGTATCCTCCTGCTGGAAGCCTGATAAACATGCCCATGCAAATCCAGAGTTTAGTTGTTTAATATCAAATTTTCACTCAGGTTTTGGATTTTTGTAGCTTTCAGTCAAACGTAAAAAATGTTTTTATCTTTTTAGCCGGTGAGCAGCGTCGTCAATAACAAACTGAGAGTGATGCATCATCCATGTAACATTGGTACGAACAGAAACCTTGCACGCTGAGTCAGATGCATCGTAATATTCTATTTGTCCTTAATATTGGCAGTAGTAGATTAAACCGAGATGAGTCGTGAGAATGATTTTGAGGTCGTCTCACTTGAAAACCCTTAACAGGAGTGACGCAGCAGATCAAACCTGAAGAGAAAACTTTAATGACAAGTGAAGGTTTTGAGTTCAGTGTGTCGACGTAATTGATAATCGGAGCAAACACGTGTTTCCTGCTGCTGCTACACACCAGTGCTGCGGCTGGTTCTTTCTCCCACATGAATACAGTTCGACAAAAAGTGACTTCTCAACTGTGGGAGTCGATATGAGAAATTCATCCCCTCGATACAGTTGGTGTTTTTTAACGTTTTTGTGTTTTTCACAATGGTTACGTGGTAAATCCAGCCTCAGGCTTTTTGACAAAACGCTACAGAGTAAATCAGTGTGAAAAGGGAAAATAAAAATCTGTGTCACGGCTCAACGCAGCCCGTGTAAAAACAATGTAAGCCAGGATCCCTTAACATTTTAGCAGCCGCATTAAAGCTTAGAGCTGCTGACATAAATAGATATATCCCCATCGGCTGAGGGGATAAAATGTTAAGTACGCTTTTGAAAACCCTTATGATGAAATATAGATCATAGCCGTCCACTGATAATAACACTAATTCCAAAGATTTTAAGGATATTTGTGAACCAGTCTAGACTGGTGAATTAGTAAAATGGGGGGGGGGATTTTTACCCAATAAAACTCAAACCCATATGGTTCAGTTTTGCTGCAGCAGAGGTGAAGAATAACGGTTTGTGATAAAAGTGCCGGCGGGAAAAAATAAGAAAGCTTAAATATGCACTGACCTGAATAAATATCTGATTAGCTATTTTTGACTCCTATCTCATGAACGGGGGTTTGACACCATTAGATTTACTTCATTAACCACCATCTTCACCGGGGTGGAGGGGTTTCTGTGTCCTGGTGGTCCTGGTGGTCCTGGGAGTGGAGCTGTTGGGGGTCACAGCCCCTCACAGGGTCTCCCAGAGTGAATTGGTCCCAGGAGAGAGAGACCAGACCTGAGGACAATTCTAACAGACCTGAGGACCGGGTCTTTCTGGGGATGCATCAGCCTGAAGTCAAGCCTCATGCAGCTGAGCCTTGAATCAGGGTTGGTAAATGTTAAATGGTTTGCAGTAATATAGTCCTTTAATCTTGATGAGCAGTCAAAATGCTTTCCAGACCAGTTTATTTCATTAGCAGCTCTTTTTCTATGAGAACGTTAAAGCCATCAACGGCAATTTGGGGTTCAGTATCTTGCCTAAGGACACTTCGGTATGTGGCATGGGAAAGACTGGGATTGAAGGAGTTGGAGTTTATCTGGGAGGTGGATTTGAACCAAAATAACCATATAACTTGTCTATAGGATCAGAAATATCCCCAAAACAACCATCAGGCCCATCTATTCTCATTCTGGTCACTTTCCAGATTTCGCAGACTCTGGCCCAAGGTTGCATTCATCTCTTGGACATAACGGCTTCATTTTTGTACCATAGAAGGAATTGGAGACAAATCTTTATCTACAGTCTATGATGACAACAGTTCCTGGTGTACAATGAAAGATGAAGACGTTTGAACCGACCCAAGGTGTGAAGCTTATAAAGTGGCCGAGTGGAGAGAGACAATCAATCCACATGCTCGTCCAAGACCAACCACAGTTCTTCTTAATATGGACGACACTCACACGACTTCTGGAACATTTTGGAAAAGCAAAAGTGACGTCGTCCTTGATTGAAATACATAATGTCTTTGAGGTGATGAAAATAAATGATGTCTTGTTAAAATGAATTGCATCTTTATCTCTCTAATGGTCAGAAAACGGGTGAGATTGTGTCACTGAGTCCAAATGGGGTCGAGGCGCCTCAAAGCAAAAACAAGTCTTCAGACCGAGAACAGGCCTGAGAGCTGCAGTGATGGAGGGAAGAGACGAGAGGGCAGAGGAAGAGAGAGAACAAACTACTGCAGGAGAGGCTGGTGGATGAGAGGAGGGGAGAGGAAATGAGAGAAGAAGAGTGGAGTGTAGCAGAGGGCTGCAGTGAGAGCCTCTCGCACCAGACTAATGTGTTTTGTGGCATCCAGCAGGTGTGATGCTTGGACAGACGCCTGGACTGGTCAGGTGACTCGGGGCGAGGGAGAGAGAGAGAGAGAGAGAATAACCAGCTCCGTTCACTCAGCAACTCTGATGCTCAGCGACTTATACAAAATAATGGAAAGTAAAGGAAAGATTATGTCTTTTGGAATTGTACAACGTTAGGCCAATAATATAGTTTCATATTTCTTTGCTTGTGATTCATTTGTGCATTTAGTCAGACACGTGAATACATCTTATATTAGTTTTACAGTTACGTAAAAATAGGAGTTACTAAGGGAAGCCTGTGTTTCCAGAGTAAAAGTCTCATTTTCTGTCGGTATAAACAACATTAACGCAGGTATATTACACACCTGGAGGCTGAAAAGAGGAGCTGCAGCAATGGACAGTTTGAGGAAAGTGATGTTTTCTGAACATTAGAGCTAAAACCTAACATTTTCAAGCAATAATAAAAATTATAAAAATGTATCGAATTGCTGCCTCTACGCAAAACACGCACAATACAAACAATAAGTAGGACACACGTGCAAAACATTAGCTACAAATACAAATTGCTTGGTTTGTCCCTGAGAGCCTGATCAATGCAGCTGCTTAAACCATGGGTCTGTCTGTCCTTCATAGAATCTCAAGTATTGGTTATCTGAGAGATTTTCTGCAGGAATGTACATACTGTATATGAAGCCTTAAGGTCAATGCAAACATCTCCATTCTGTTCATTACTCACAAACCCTCTGTACAACCACAGCGTCAGTACAATTGTGTAACTCCACCCTCTGATGAGTAACTAGGACAACACTGTAGCGCAGGAAGCCGGGAGGATTCGAGTAATGAAGGGAGACAGACTCTTGGTCAGAGGATCAACCTGCAGAAACATAATGATCCAAAACATCAGAGGGAAAGGAAACCAGACTTCAGATGATGGAGGAGCAGCACAGAGTGAAATCTGCACAAAGCAAACACGTGTGTTGATACTTCTATTCTATTTAATTTCACAAACACAGAGACATGGACTCTCCTGGACTGGGTTGGCGTGGGCTCTTACTTTTGTGAGCTTCCCCAAAACTTGGCAGAATGTGAAAGCCAGCCCAGGATTCACCCAGCGAGCATCTGTCACTGGAACCGATGGGGGGGGGGGGGGGGGGTCGCCCGAGCGGCTGCTCTGATCCATCGCCGCCTCGCTACTCAAAGGGCACGCTGTGGTTTCCACTGAATGTTTGCTTCTAAATCAAGAGGTGATTTCACAGGGAACACTGGGCTGACGGATTTGTGTTTCCTGAAAATTCAAAGATGAATTCATAGGATCCTGCAGCTCACCCCCCCATTCAGCGTATAAACATGTTAAGTCCTTTACTGACCTGGGAATAGTGTTTGCACACACAACAATCACAATAAAACAAAATCCCTTTGATGCAGTAGTTTTCTGATGTTCTTGTTTTGGGCTCTGCTGCTGAGACGGATGAAAAAGAAGAAGAATAAAGCCGAGGCCGGCGTGCAAGCAGGAAGAGGAGGGAGGGAGGAAGATGAAGATGCATGTTGATACTTCCCACTGTCAGAGCTTCCTCGTGCACATGTCTGGCCCTGAAAGTTCTGCAGCAGAAGGTCAAGCTGGGCGGGGGGGGGTTTGTCGGCGTAACATGTGACTGTGTGTTTGGAGCCTGAGAGACGAGAGAGAAGAGAGAGGCAGGGAGACAAAAGGAGTGAGACACAGAAACCACACGAGGGAAGAGGTGAAACGTTTAATGCAACGGAGAAGCGGAGTGAGAGGAGAGAGGAGGTAGAGACGCCATATGGCAGCGCTTCAGGAGCGGGGGGGGGGGCTGGAGGGGGGTGCTGGGATGACTGATGGAGGAAGAGGAGACTGGATCCAGTGAGTGACCGCTGAACAGAATCCACTCAGACCTGGACCAGTCGATTCATATCCGACAAAATACTGAAACACGTTTTGCTGTGGAGATGAAGAGGAGTCGTCATTATTCCACTCAACCCACTCCTCCTCTTTCTGCTCTTCCTCTTTCTCCTCTCCTCTTTCTCCTCTTCCTCTTTCTGCTTGTCCTCTTTCTGCTCTTCCTCTTTCTCCTCTCCTCTTTCTCCTCTTCCTCTTTCTGCTTGTCCTCTTTCTGCTCTCCTCTTTCTGCTCCCCTCTTTCTGCTCTTCCTCTTTCTGCTCTTCCTCTTTCTGCTCTTCCTCTTTCTGCTCCTCCTCTTTCTCCTCTTCCTCTTCCTGCTCTTCCTCTTCCTGCTCTTCCTCTTCCTGCTCGTCCTCTTTCTGCTCGTCCTCTTCCTGCTCTTCCTCTTCCTGCTCTTCCTCTTCCTGCTCGTCCTCTTTCTGCTCGTCCTCTTCCTGCTCTTCTTCTTCCTGCTCGTCCTCTTTCTGCTCGTCCTCTTCCTGCTCTTCCTCTTCCTTCTCTTCCTCTTCCTGCTCTTCCTCTTTCTGCTTGTCCTCTTTCTGCTCGTCCTCTTTCTGCTCTTCCTCTTTCTGCTCGTCCTCTTTCTGCTCATCCTCTTCCTGCTTGTCCTCTTTCTGCTTTCTTTTCTCACTTTATTAACAGTCTATAATAAAGAGAGGCAACAGCTCCGCAAAAGTGAAGCCGAATCTTATTGATCGCCCCCTGGTGGCTCGCTGTAGTTTAGGTCAGAGGCAACACCTCCTCCATGTCACTGGATGGGACACAGACGGAAACTAAAAAAGTAAAATTACACGTTGCAGATATTTTTCTCAGAGATTCTTTTTTGTCTATTTATGTAAATTGTCCTTGGACGTCCACCTCGGTGTGTTTGTGTTCACTTTTTTAGTCTCTGTTTTCAAAACATAGTAATATTATTACAGTGAAATATCAAACTTTATAAAATAGCAACTTTCTAACATGATTGACGGGATCTCCAGCTCCAGACTATGATCACTGCACCGATTCTGGCTCCACGCAAGATGGTGGCTCCTGTATCCATTAGCTACACAACTGTACGACGGGGGGGAAGTGGAGAGACGCATCGTCCATCTTTGTTGACAGCCTCTGCTTTTGAAAGGAAGAATTTAAATGACACAGTTTATGGAAAACCCTTTGTTTGAAATCGTCTGGTCAAAAGAAATTCAGAAAATCCCGAGAAACAAACTAATTTGACACGAGCCGAGGACACATGACAGCACCTGGTCGTCTGAGCCACTCAGATCATCGCTATCTGAATGTCTGTGTGTGTCTGTGTGTGTGTGTGTGTGTGTGTGTGTGTGTGTGTGTGTGTGTGTGTGTGTGTCCAGTTGGTATTTTCAAATTCCTTCCCATAACTGCTGATCCATGAATAGTCCGGCTCGCTGCCTCGCCACACGTCCTGTCACCGAGCGCCTAATTGGCAAAAAACATACACACTGTTGCTGTGCACACACAGAGAGATGAATAAGTATCCACGTGCACACGCATGTGCACTCGCGGACGCACACTTATTTTGATGTACAGCTTTTGTGGCGCAAACAGAAACAAACACACACACACACACACACACACACACACACACACACACATGGAAATCCAGCAAAAGGCAGAAGAAAACACAATTAGAGAAGAAAAATGTCAGGTCTACTTCACAGTGTGCAGACTTCTCGAGTGGCCCCCAGCCCTCGCTGTGCCGGGAGTGGGAATTAACAGGGCCGGTGAATAAGGAATGTGTTGGTGGGGGGGGGGGGGGGGGGGCTGCCCTCCAGTCACCGTGCTGCCGGATGAAGACGCTTTTAATCTGAAGTCTCCTGACACTTCTGGGAAAAACTGCACCAGGACAGAGCGTGACGGCTTCATTTAAAGTAACATTTGATCGCTCTGCCACCAAGGTGTTTAGAGCTGAGAGGAGGAGCGGAGACGGATGAATTACGAGCCCGTGTGTTTGTCTTTTTCCTTTTTCCTTTTGAAGATGCGTCTTGATGTGTTATTCCCTCAAATGGCAGCGTTTTTATCTCTCGTCCAATTAGTCTGATAAATTGAAGCGGGGAATAAAAAACGCATGTAAACAAATGTAGCAGCAAAGTGATGATGTCGCCCGGACGTCCCGTAATCCATCTCCTGCATTAACGTCATAATAAACTGTTCAAGTCTATTTTCCCTTCATTAAAAGCGGTTAGGATGACTTGGTGATAACGAGGCGAGTTTCCGTTTGATATTAAAGATTGGAAAACCATCAGTGAGGAAGAGAATTGGATAAATAAATAAATAACCTGCTCGCTGAGGAAGTCGTGGTATCTCACCAACGCCCATTTTACGCTGAGCTGGTTCCTCTCTCTCTCTCTCTCTCTCTCTCCCCGTGTGACGGACGATCATCGGCAATTTTACAGTAAATTACTTCCTAAACAAGCTCGACGGAGACGAGCCCGGCAGCCTGGCGCCCGGCGCTCGCGTGTAAACATGATTAAATCTGGGAAGTGGCTTCACATTTTCGAGCACATAGTGACAGCCAATTAGGGGCCTGCGTTAGTGCGCCTAATTCTTCACATGCAGTGTGGCGAGGAGGAGCGACAGGCCCGGGTGGAGGAGGAGAAGAGGAGGAGAAGAGGAGGAAGAAAAGACGGGATTGATGGAAAGAGAGAGGAGCAATTACAGAGAATTAAAAACAGGCACAACTCCAGAGATTGGGTTGTAATGACTGTGTGTGAGACGCTGAACAGCCACCAGGTGTTTTCGTGTGGGGGGGGGGGGCTGGGAGTATGAACGCTTTAATTCAATTACACCGACACATCAAAGTCGATCAGGTGTCAATAGACCCGAGGAGGAGAAGAGGGAGGAATAAACGAATTAGCTTTTCTGCTGACGAGAGGGGAGGAGCCTCCGAACGTTGCTCTTGTCACAAAGAATCTGCCGGAAACAATTAGTTGCGTCCGGTCCAGCTGACGGTGCTGAGTGGGGGGGGGGGGGGCACGCCTCTAATTGTTCACAGGGAGGATCTCTGTGTTCTGCCGGCTCGCCATCATCCCGACCGCGAGGCGATCGGGATGATAACCGGAGACGCTCAATTAGTTTGTCAGCCTCTCCCTCCCTATTTCCCTCTGTCGCCATTGTCGTGTATTCACTAGAGTAAATGATTTTAGCATGTGTTTAAATATAATGACAGGCCGATATTTATGATGCTTATCTTTGTGACTCTCAGACATTTCCAGAGAGTCCTCCAGATGTTTATTCAAGTAGGTCTGTCCCTCTTTGGAAAGACCTTTGACTTAGGGAAAGACCTCTGACCAGCAAATGGATGGGGGTCATTTCATCTTCATGTGCAATACACCTCCTTATTTAGGCTGAAGCCCTGTTGTGTGATGTCATGTTATCTCTAGGTTTGGGGTCCCACCTCCCACCTATAAAACTTCTTGCCCTGCAGGGAGAAGAAAGACTTCACCATTTGGCCTGGGTGATTTCTCCGAGTTCTAGAGCTCGTCCTGACCTGTGAAACTTCTGTGTAATAAACATTATTATACTTGTAAGTACTGGGTCCGCGTTCCTTTCCTTCATCATCAACTTCTACAACAACACAGCGACCTCTCGGCTGACCAGAATATACTTCACCATAAACCATAAAGCCCCCGGGACCTAAATCGATCCCGAGGGCGGAGCTTGGGTTACAAGGCGGCAACCGGCTCTTTAATGAACTGTCTCGTGCCACTGGCTTGAAAACGCTCCTCTTCTGACTCTGATAATTCAATAAGTCCAGATCAGATTGAGAGGAGGGAGGTTTCACATCGATTTGCACCGGTCATTTAATTCAGCCGCCCCCCCGTGGTGAGCCCCAGGCGGAAGGCGGCGCCCAGAGGAGACACGGCGTCTGCCTTTCAGGGTGATGTTACCGGGGGGGTTCCCCCTCTGGCTGAGTGAGCTTCTCCAGGCGCTTTCACAAAACAGTCAGTGTTGGTTTTACCCATCTTTATTGATGATACTTAGGGTTGAAAAATTCCGGGAATATTCAAAGTTGGAAATTTTCCATGGGTATTAACGGGAATTAACGGGAATAAACTGGAAATGTTGTGGATAATTTATACTAACTGTATCTACCTTGTCATATACAGTCATAAATATAAACATTTTGTTTTGTCATAGGCTGATTTGAGCCCTGAGGAAACTTTGGGCACTTGACTATATGCTTCTGCATCGTTGTGTCATTCTTAACAGAGGTCTTTGCACAGTATTTGCAAATGTACACAGCCTTTCCTCCTACATTGGATGGGGTGAAATGTCTCCACACATGAGATAGTGCACGTGGCATTGTTCTGTAGAATAAGATGAGAAAAAAGTTTGTAAAAAAACACTAATGCAATGCCAGAGATATAAATAGTTAGGTAAACAATTGGAATTGTCTGTAAACATATTTTACAATTGATGGATAAATGAATGGAAATAGGCTAGATGAACAGATGAACAATCCTCAATCAGCATGCTAATATATTTTCCCAGTAATATCATGGAAACTTACCTGACTAGTCCTTCACTCTACAGCAGGCCTCAATAGCCCTGCTGTAGAGTGAAGGATGTTTTTATTGCTCAGCGTTTAATTTGCGTAGTGTTTTTTTTTTCAAAATTCCCGAGCTTAACTTCCCATGGAAAGTTTCCGGAAATTTACCAGAAACTTTTCGCCCCTTTGCAACCCTAATAATACTACACAAAGAACAAGTCACAGATTTAAGCTACAAATTGTCAAATGGAGTCGTACACAGACACTTCCTCTTGTTTCCTTCTCTCGTGTGTTGAGCAGGAGGCAGCGGGGGGGGGTCAGGAGAAGGAGGTTAGCACCTTGTTAGTATTAAATAAATTCCTCCAACAGAAGACTCCAGGCAACGAGAATAAATGTGAACACGTTGCCTCTTGGGTGTTTTGGGACTTTTAAGGTTTTTTGAAATCGCCAGCGGTCACATTGAACAAACACGGAGGATTGATGATTAACCTCCTCAAACTGTAACTCACCTGCCAACAACAACCAGTTCCAGGCTACGTGTTATTATTAGAACTGTAAACCCCGGCCGTCACTGCGGGTGTTTCCGTCCCTTCGTCCCTTCCTCTTCCTCCCGGAGCAGCTGTTTTTTAATCTTGTTGAGGAAACGCTGCACCGCGGTAACGTGTGTAATTCTCATAATTCCCATGTTAAACAGAAGATAATCGCACCGGCACAGAAAGGCAATTCAGATCGACCTCGGGAAAATGAGAGGAAAGGGGGGGGGGGGGAAATGACCCGGCGCAGGTTATTGCTTTTGGTTGAGCGTGCGTCAACAACTCTTGAATTTAATGCATTCCCACAGCGGTGCTCGGCTCACCGGGCCTCGGGGGAAATAACAACGTGCAGCCATTAGGGGATTATGGACGAGTAAGGAAAGAAAAGGTGTGAGACATATACACTGTAAGAGCGGGGGGGGACAGTGTGTGTGTATGAGTGGGGGGGGATTATCGATGAAGTACTCTGCTCATGATTTATGACAGAAGCGATCTGAGTCTCAATGTAAAGCGAAAACATTTCACCTCAACTGACAAATCGTGAGTGGACACGTTTTAGGAAAGTGGGGATTAAACCAAAAATGCAAACGTTATAAGAATTAGTTCAAGGTGCTTTGGTGTTACCCAAAGAAAAGGATTTCATATGCTTTGACTCTTTAATTTACTCCTCGTCCCAGCATTAACATGGAGGAGGCGTGGCTTATGACCTGTACTGCTGACAGCCACCAGTGGGCGATCTATAGAATTTGGCTTAATTTTTCAGGAGGGTTTAAAATCACTGGGTTTGTTTTTTCTTTCTTTTCTAGCAAAATACCCAACGTGGCCGTTTCAGCCCACAGTGAGACACAGATGTGTGTGTACACGTGTGAGGCCGTGTGTGTAGGGTTGCAAAGGGGTGGCAAGTTTCCGGTAAATTTCCGGAAACTTTCCGGAAACTTTCCATGGGAAATTAAGCTCGAATTATGAAGAGAAAAAAAACTACGCAAATTAAACGCTGAGCAATAAAAACATCATTCAAAACTCTATTTTAAAGATGTATGGAATGCAGCACACGCTGCACGTTGAGTTTCAACCCTCCACTGTGCATTCTTCCATCACATGCACAGATAACTCCCAGCATCCTTCACTCTACAGCAGGGCTATTGAGGCCTGCTGTAGTGTGCAGGACTAGTCAGGTAAGTTTCCATGATATTACTGGGGAAAATATATTAGCATGCTGATTGAGGATTGTTCATCTGTTCATCTAGCCTATTTCCATTAATTTATTATAAAATATGTTTACAGACGATTCCAATTGTTTGGCTAACTATTTATATCTCTGGCATTGCATTAGTGTTTTTTTACAAACTTTTTTCTCATCTTATTCTACAGAACAATGCCACGTGCACTCTCTCATGTGTGGAGACATTTCACCCCATCCAATGTAGAAGGAAAGGCTGTGTACATTTGCAAATACTGTGCAAAGACCTATGTTAAGAATGACACAACGATGCAGAAGCATATAGTCAAGAGCCCAAAGTTTCCTCAGGGCTCAAATCAGCCTATGACAAAACAAAATGTTTATATTTATGTCTGTATATGACAAGGTTAATACAGTTAGTATAAATTACCCACAACATTTCCAGTTTATTCCCGTTAATTCCCGTTAATTCCCGTATATTCCCGTATATTCCCGTTAATTTCCGTTAATTCCGATGGAAAGTTTCCAACTTTGAATATTCCCAGAATTTTGCAACCCTACTTGTGTGTACATTGATGTGTGTTTATTATTGTGTCATTGAACATGTGACAGTAAAACAGACACACTGCCTCACCAGTATATAAACCTCTCTGTGAGTGGGCTTGTGTGTCTGCACTCAGATTTGTTTTTGATGGTAAAGCACTTTTATAATTGGCGGAGATAAGCAATACTTAACATCTCCTAAATATTCACTCACACACACACACACACACACACTCACACCATTACAATAACATTAGAATATTAGGTTTACGGCCCAGTCGTTTGTCATGGGGCTCTTTAGGGGCAGTAAACCTGTCTGAGTGTGGGGATTTGTCATCACCACTAAGGCTCCTCCTCCTTCTATTAGTCATAAACTACAGAGAAGTGAACGCCGCCGCTGATGAAGACGCAGCAGCGAGACGGAGGAGATAAAACTGTGTGTGTGTGTGTGTGGGAACTGGAAAAGTCACAAGCAGCTGCACTGATGCTAAGTCGTTCAGTGAAGTTGTGCGTCGTCTTCGTGATGAACACGCCAGGAAGTGACAGGAGGAGAAACGAGAGAGAGTGGGGGGGGGAGACAAAGTGTGAGACGTGGAGTGTTCCTCCTCAGCTGCATCTCAAGTTATTCTCTCATGTGCATGGATGAGTGTGTGTGTGTGTGTGTGTGTGTGTGTGTGTGCGTGTGTGTGTGTGTGTGTGTGCGTCTGTGTGTGTGTGTGTAAGTGTGTTTGTGTGTGTGTGCGTCTGCGTGTGTGTCTGTGTGTGTGTGTGTCTGTGTGTGTGTGTCAGCGTGTGTGTGTGTGCGTCTGCGTGTGTCTCTGTGTGTGTCTGTGTGTGTGTTTGTGTGCGTCTGCCTGTGTGTGTGTGCGTCTGCCTGTGTGTGTGTGTGCGTCTGTGTGTGTGTGTGTGTGTGTGGGTGTGTGTGTGTGTGTGTGTGTGCGTCTGCCTGTGTGTGTGTGCGTCTGCCTGTGTGTGTCTGTGTTTGTGTGTGTGTGTGTGTCTGCGTGTGTGTCTGTGTGTCTGTGTGTGTCTGCGTGTGTGCGTGTGTGTGTGTGAGTCTGCGCTTTGTAGCGAGCAGTAATTTCCCATTTTCGATATCCTCTTCCCTTTCATTCAGTTCAATTGTGTCTCCTTCAACTCCCCCCCACCCCCCCCCCCTATGAAGAAAGACGACGCCATTGAAGATGATGACAACTCCCGTCTGACATTTACTAACCTTTTGAGCCGAGATGGGGATGGAGGAGGGAAAGAGAAAAGGAGAAGAGGGGATGGACAGATGAGAGAGAAGGGGAAAGGGGGGCATTGGGAGGGGGGGGGGTATGCATGGAATTCCTGCTTTTTCGATTCCTTTTATTGTTCTCAGAGCCGCACAAAAAGCTTTTGTTGCTATTTGCATCGTTTTATTTTCCAGGTGGATAGTGCACAGTTTTGATTCTGGCAAAGTATGTGGCGTGTGTGTGTGTGTGTGTGTGTGTGTGTGTGTGTGTGTGTACATTACAGTGTGTGAAAGAGAAAGAGAGTGAGGGCTGGATTATTATATAAAATGCATCTGCACCTGGTTAAACCCACTTTTTGGCCGATTCCTTCGATTCAGGAATAAGTGTCAGCAGAGCTCAAACCTCCACCAAGGCCCAACGGTCGCCTTCTATTTAATGAAGCTGCAACAAATGTTACACACTCATGGATATCAGCCTCCTAAATATGTCGTTAAAACATTTTCCATCAACATTTGTGAATTATTTTCTGGGAAAATAGGGAAAATGTCCCAAAAAACGCCCATATCTTGCTATCATGTTATTAAAAGGTAGAATATTGTGACGTCCAGTCAGATTGGTGATCTGAGGATTTGAAGAAGATTATCACAGAAAACAGAGTTCAAAAAGGCTGTGAAGGAATATTTCACCATCCAAAAACAGAACATGGTTATTGATAAAGAGCAAACTAGAGGTAAACGGTAACGTCTGTGCTCAGGACGTCCTCTGCCTGCCACCGTACAAGAGAACAGAGGTGTCAATTGTTACCTTACTTAAGTATAAATTTTGGGTATCTATACTTTACTGGAGTATTTATTTTTCAGACGACTTTTTACTTGTACTTCTTACATACGGGTAGTGCACTATAGGCCTCTGAGACGCGGCTTAAGAGTTTGTCCTTAATGGAAAAAAATTCCCCTAACATTACTTTTACTTTTATACTTTAAGTAGTTTTGAAACCTGTACTTTTACACTTTTACTTAAGTAAAAAGCTTGAGTTGATACTTCAACTTCTACAGAAGTCCTTTTAAACCCTAGTATCTATACTTCTACTTGAGTAATGAATGTGAATACTTTTGACACCATTGCAAGAGAATATAAAACTTGTAATGTTTCTAACACACGATGGAAGTGAAACTGAAAGAATATGAATATGTCAGGATGACAAAGAGAAGCCACATATGTAGAAGACGCAGACAGAGATCTCCAGCTTTGTTATACTTCATGTCCTCCAGCCCTCATCTGAATGTTCCTCTTATTTTCCCAAAACGTCCTCCTGCTGCATATGTTAAAAGACAAACTCAGTAAAACATGCATCTGAAATCAGTTTGTCTTCCTCCTCTGGAAACTCTAAACGTCCTTCCAGACGTTCCCCAGTCTTCTCACTGGTTATAAAACCAAACACGTTCTTTAATTAGTCACCGAACTCAAGTGCAAACGTGTGATTTCTCTCTCCTTCTCCTTCTGGGAGCCGTTCTCTTCTCTCCTCCGTGACTCTGGGTTTGATCCTGAACAGCGCACGCACACCACTTCTGCGTCCGAGCCAATAACATAACAGCAAATAGCATAAGCTCCCCATCAATTCCCCGGGCGCTGCCAGGGCTTGTCCGAGTTAACAGCCATCACTGAGGATTCAAACAGGAGCAGGGGGTCAAACCGGAGAGAGGGAGCGAGGAGGAGGAGGGAGGGAGCAAATAGAACACGAAGAGTAAATGAGCTTATATGAAGAGGGAAGAGGATTATTGATGAACTGCTTATGAATAATGATATGCTGCTGATAGTCTAGTGTAGACATCACATACTAATCAAAAGCTACTGGAGGTGACCTGCAGCCTCAGACACACGCGTGTTACATGTAACACGGTATAGTGTCATATGACAGTGAACATGTTTCTCTCTCGATTCGCCTCCTGTGGAGAATTAAACATTCACCTCAGGTAGATGGAGCTGTTCTTTCTTCAAGTGTATTGTTAATTAGATTTGAACTGAACCCTGTTTACTGATTCAGTATTAGTACACACATCTATTCAGTCATTATGATCATTGATCCAACTGCATTAATTACACACACAGTACACAGATAGAGGTACAAATCCCATGTTAAAGAGTTGGTTTACAGGTGTAGAGCTGTAACATCCCGACAGCTCAACATCTGTTCTCCAGCGTTTTAGCAGCAGCATCGTCCTCTGACTCCATGTTGTTTCTGAAAATATTTATCAGTCCTTTTTCATTTCTTATTCCTTAAAATGTTCCTGTCACCAGGAGGAGAGATTTAAATACGGACTGTAGGGAGAGAAGGGACATGTCGCTCTGAAACTGTGGTTGAAATCATTATATAATCATTTCAAATGTCAGAGCACATCTTGAGTAAACAGAAATATCATGAAATCATATTAAATTCAGAACTTTTAAGTTGTTGGCTCATTTGTGATCGTTGCTCCGACATGTTTGTCATCTTAAACAATGTTTCCAGTCTTGGTGAAAATGCCTCCGACATCAGGTCTGTTTTTATTTAGCGCTGATTCAAATTTTTACCTTCTTTAAAATTGGTAACATAAATATTGACTATTTACGTTTTTTTGGACATGATTATTATTTATATGTTTTAAGTGCCTACAATGGAAATCTATTTAGAAAATGTAGAACATCGTTGTAATTCTATAGTCCCATCTTTATATATCTAATATAAATGCCTACATGGGGATGTTATAGATTTCTGATTATAATTTCTACTATTTTCTTTTCACTCTGAAAGCCATTTGTGCAGATGCTTGAATATTTATGTGTAAATAAAATTAATTATTATTTCATAATTAATATTTACGTGTGATTTGTTTTACCCGAATTATCAAAGTGAAAGGACAGAAATACAGACTCTCAAGGTGAGATATGAAAATGGCTCACAGCTAAAATGTAGCTCCAACTGAATGGCACAAACAGTATTTAATGTTGTATATAACAAAATCTGTCGCATCAATTAAATTTTTTATTATTATATAAAAAGATCCTCATGACAAGGTCAGTGTTAGGCGACTAAACTAAAACGAAACCTTTTGCAAAGACAGACTCTTAAATGTGTGTATGTGTATGAATTAGAATAAAATTTAAAGAAAGTGAACGTACACGACCATTGATAATAATACAAAATACACAATAATCAAACTTTGTCAAATTGGGATTTGGGTACATTCGGACCATCTGAGGGGTTCGACCACAAGAATAAAAAACAAGAAATATCACATACTGAGAGATACATAATGTTGAAATAATCATTCACATAGCAGCCTTGGATGTTAATACACAGAAAATTAATCTGTTTAATTCTGTCACCCACACTGTCAAGGTTCCCTGAGACATCGGCTCCTCTAAGCTGCTCACGTCATCAGTGACTTCATCTATTGTTGCCGTGTGAGCTCAAGGATACTTGGTTATTTAAACTCATGCAGTAACAAATCCTTTTTCTTATGAAGCCTGTAGATAAGAAACCTTGCTCGTCTGTGAGTGGGTGATGTAAGTGAAGTGGTCACGACCATATCTGCCTCATATGAACAAGTGGAGTTGATCCTCAAACCAGACATGACTTGTTCTGTCCAAGCGGCTGAATTCTCTCTTATTAACTACAGTAAGAAAGAAAAACCAACAAAAAAACAAGACCTTATTTGATCAAAGTAATGAATTCTGGGCACTGAATATAGCCTAAACCCTCTGAGAAACATTTATTATTTTTACATTTCAGAGAAAGCAATATTTTGTTGTGTGTTGGAAACAGAAACCCTCACTTTAGTGACTCTGGTGCTCGGTGCAGCCGATGATCTAGGGCTGCGGGGATTGGAGACGACTGTTGTCCACTGATATTACCGTAGCTTTTCTTTGAGGCTTGTTCCTGCTGCACTGTTCATATCCTGGAAAAGAACAGTTCTTTGACTATAAATATCATAAGGTTTTAACAAGCTTTAATAAAGGAAATATGTAACAGATAGACTAAAACAGCTGATGTGTTCTCAATGGCTGATTAGGCTCAAGTTAAGGCCCACGAATTCAAAAAGCAAATAGGTCCATGTGAAGCCAAGCTGTGATTCACTTCACCACAGGAAGCAAATGTTTTTATTTGCCTTCTAACTTGCTTGATTGGAGATGATGGACAGCGCTCTCACGTTGGTGCATTACATACAGAGCTGGAGCCAGGAGATGATTAGCCTAGCTTAGCGTTATGACTGGACCTAGTAGTAGATGTGCTAGTTTTCCCAAAGTAAAACAAAAAAAGAAGGAATAAAGTTGTGTCTTTCTTCAGCAAACAGAAATGTGAAAATGTCAGTTTGTGTTTGTATGTAACTGAGGTGTCATCTGCATAGAGGTTGATGTGATACTGGGAATTACTTTAATTCCTTGGATCTTTCTGGTCCCTCACAATTGGCATCCTAACAATAGTGACTTCAGGAGTGAGAAGTACAAACTTAATTATCTCTCTCTTTCTCTATTAGTCATAATTCATAATTATCCTATACTAAACCTGCTTCCTATACATCTACATTGAACAGTACCCTATATGAATTATGCTACGCTAGGCTAATCCCCTCAGGCTTACATTGACATGGACATAATGACGGCATTGATTAGTCTTAATGTAATTTGACGTCACTGATGGCTAAACAGATAACGTCAAACTAATCCAGTCGTTTTAACATAATTCTTTCCGACATTGAATCTCCTCACGATGAGCTCTGATGCGGTCGGGTCTTCTGCCTCGAGTTCCTCGCTAACGTGCACTTTGACGTGCACGTGTAGACGGGACAGCGTCGCTCACTCACGCATAAACAACGCAGACACAAGAACGAGAGAGACACTGAAACAAGCTACGAACATGGTAAATGTTTAATTTACCAAAATGAGCTGTAAGTTTTTACTGCATGTATTCTACCAACGTAATACTTCAGTGGCTGTCTGTGTGTAGTAACAACAGATGCACCCACACACACACACACACACGCACACACACACACACACACACACGCTCACAAACACATTGGGGATGTTGTGGCTATGCCTGAATGCAGCTCTTCAGTGTTACTGCTTTAATAATCAGTTTTAATGAGCATCACTTGCTGTTATTCCCTTCAGCAGGATTCTATTTCTCTCTCGCTGCATCTGTCTGTCTCTGCGTTTTCTTTCTCGCTCAACCCGCTGTCACTCTCTCTCTCTCTCTCTCTCCCTCTCCCTCACACACACAGACACACACACAGACACACACACAAACACACACTCACGCTCTATATTTCCCTCCAACTATTCCCCTTCCCCCAGCTCCCTCTGTTCCCTTTAGTTTGAAGCTCAATTAATGCCCCGTTTCATATCTGTTATACTCAAACTCCCCTCGGGTCTTCACCCCACGCACACACACACACACACACACACACAAACACACACACACACACACGCACACACACACACACACACACACACACACACACACACACACACACACACACACACACTTGGACCACACACTGAGATACTACGTCCTGTTTTGTTGGATCAAATTAATTTCTAGTATCACTGTGTGTGCACATTACTAATTCTTCTGGCACGTCACATGTAAGTGGTGAAATAAATGATCTTGACCTTTTCCATCCATGGGTTCTGAGTTTCTCCAGCCTCAGCCTGATGTGAGCTGTTGATGTGCACGTGCGTCTTGTGCGTGTCCCAGCTGGAAACCTCCTCGTGGTGTTGACACAAGCTGCGTTACTGTCTCCGCCTGACAAACGGAGCGTCCTGGTGGATCTCCCAGTGGACACGCTGCAGCAGCAATATGTCTTCTCTCTCTGTCACCTTTGACTTTCCAAACAACACACCGATAGGATAACGATGCATATTTACACTGATTAACGACATCTGCAAACTGTTTGTGAAGAAGCTCGTGGGGGGGCCGGCCGATCTAATGAAGAAATATACACATGGCTGCTTTCATATTTTTAAGTTGTGCTCAATGGAGATGGATTAAACCTGCTAAAACAGTTTTCTTTAAATACGAATAGTCAGTTTATTTATCTTATCTTGCCAGAATCAAAGGAAAATGCTTCTGTTCTTTGGGTAACATGTGTTTTTATAAAATGACACCCGAGCATGGGAACTTCTTTATTTATATCCTTTGTATAGTTACACATCGTAGTTACTGCAGCTGATATCTGACCCATGTGAGAATAATTTGAGCATCAGTAACAAATGGAATATATACTTATACTACATTTCCAGCAAATACAGACATTTCTTGAATTGTGTATTTCTTTAAACTATAAATGATGAGTTGATAAATGTGTCTTTGTTGTGCTAAATAATGACGTGTTATTCCCCAACAAAATAAATTGAAGTTTGTATGCATACTCCATAACCGTCAGAATGCTGCAGGACAGCTGCAGTGTGTGTGTGTGTGTATGTGTGTGTGTTTATGTGTGTATGTATGTGTGTGTGTGTGTGTGTGTGTGTGTGTGTGTGTGTGTGTGTGTGTGTGTGTGTGTGTGTGTGTGTGTGTGCAGGATGGGGAAGATTTCCAAAGCGCCATGAGAGTCCACATGCTTCACTCAGTGTGGAGACCTTAATTAAATCTTGTGCATCTAGCTCGTGCTCCTTCAAGACACACACACACACACACACACACACACACACACACACACACACACACACACACACACCCACACACACACACTGACACAGGTCTGTCTGGGTGTTCTGAACTACTTCTACGTTCATGCTGCTCTAAACATCTGAGGTTTCAAAGCACAGATGGTGTCGTCTATCGAAGACACTGGTCAGGACACAAATATCAGTTTTTAAAGGTTGGTTGATAATGTCGATTTCTCCTCATACATGTAACTATCATTCTCTTATTTTTGGTGATGCTTCCTGGGAAAACTTTGCTTGAGCTTTGATTCACAGAGACAGAGCGCTCCAGCTCCACTCGCACGACTATAAGAGCCATCGAAAAAAGTGAAATACATGCTGTTCACACATCTGCACATTAAATACAAGGCCACGCCCACCCATATGATTTACGAGTCCCAAACGGCGGCTCATGCAATCCCATTCCTCCACAGCTTTATTCACACACTCAGCTAACACTTGCGCAAAGTTTGAGCGCAAGCGTTAGCCAAATTAAATCACAGGCAGGTTAAAGTCGAGTGTGAGCAGCAGGCTCTCAGTGGAAGCTTTTCTTTATGACTGGAAACAGCTGCGAAGGTAGCAAGCACCTTTAAAGCTCATTAATTCAAATGTGACATGATTAACAAAAAAAGTGTAAAAATGTCCTTCAGATTCAGATTATTCCTTTTGATACTATTTTATTTTTTCTACATAATAAATGAACAAATATCATTTTAATTACGGCAAAATCATGTAATGCTGCAACACTTAACGAGTGTCTTTTGAAGGTCAGTCACGTCTGCAGGTCTGTAGTACAAGTAGTGCTCGCTCACACACTTGATATCTGAAGTTAACTGAGGAGCTCGACGTGGTTCAGAGGAGAATCTGTCACTCACACGTGTCTGTCAGTCTGTCAGAGGTTTGTCGACACTGCAAACTGAGGGGAAGTGTAATGAGTGGAATTATGCAGCTTCATTTGATTTGTAGCCGCCCGGCTCTTCATGAAGGTAACATCGTTGACCTTTGTGTGCTGCTGGTGATTTATTATCCACGTCCCCCGCGGCAGAAAATTACTGTACAAATGTTGGGAATAATTCATTTGTTATTGATGGTAGAAGCCTGTGATGATAAAGTCAATAAATTCACAGCGTGTTTGTCTGTGCGGTTCTTAATCACTGTTACAGCTTGAAAGAGTTCGACCATGCTGACATTATGAAATGGATTAAACTTGAAAAACAAACAAAAAGGGACATTTTCATAGCTGGAGCCTGTTCAGCACTTTGTGCAAACATCAAACTGAACGTGTGAAGGAAGAAGGTGGAGGTGGAAGAAGGTTTGGTTCTGGTGACTGAAAGGTCATGGATCACCTTAAACTAATGGTGATAGTATATTATGTTAATATTGCACTTTTTGAGGGTTTTATAGTAAATAAAAAACATTATATCATAACAGATTTCCAGGTTCACCTGAGGCTGGATTGACAACCAGATTTCTGTCGTTTCTGGCTGGTTTAGTTTTTCATTTCACAACAGACACACCTTCAGCGGCAGGAGAAGAGCTCGATGATTTAATTTTGTCATCTTGAAATATTTTATAAACTTTAATTCCCATGAAGTCTCCTGAAATAAGTGTCATAAATGAAGGATGAATAAATATTTGCTTGGTTTAGAAAGCAGCAGTTCTTTCATTGAATCTCGAGGTATTGTAGCGATTTGTGATCCGGTTGTTCTGATTGGACAGTGAGAGCAAAGGCTCATGGGAATGTTAAGGGTCCTTGTTAAATAAAGTCATTATTATACTAATGTTGTGTTAATGTTCTGAATTAGTTTACAGGGTTTATGTGTCTAAGTTATGTTGTGTGTACTGGTAATGTTGCCACCATGGCAGTTGGGTTTAGTGTGTTTGATAGATTCTGGTCACTATTCATATAATGTATATGAAGAAGTTATTGACATATGAGAAAAATGTATTTAACAATTCAAGTTTGATTTGTTAGAAATGTTTCTCTTATTCAGATAATAATAACAAGAGAGGATTGTGCAGCAGTAACATGCGGCTCCCTCTGTCGTCTCTCATCTCAGGGAAGTGGAACTAAATGATTTAAGACTCGCAATACTTTCTATTACTGACACATTAATACAACTTACATCACAATCTGACTGATTTCTTTAGTGTGTTTGTGTGTGTGTGTGTGTGTGTGTGTGTGTGTGTGTGTGTGTGTATCACAGCAGGAGAAAGATGCTCTCCCTCCTTCACCTCCTCTCTCTTCTTCTTATTCTTAGCAATCTTGGCACAGTTGGGAGGGACCTGTGGGCAGAGATTGACAGGTAGCTATAGTGTAACCAGTGCGTTTGTGTGTGTGTGTGTGTGTGTGTTTGTGAGAACATACAGACTGCTACAGTTTCTCTCCACTTCCGCCTGCATTGCAGCACAGCACCTCCTGTAAGTGTGTACAGTTCAATACTAAAGCAAGGCGAGGAAGACGAGGACCACACCCCTCCTCCTTTTTACAGTACAAACACAGGAGGTCTGATATTAACCTGGATTTACATAGAAAGATATAAGACATGTGCTTGTAGCTGGTGTGTGTCACTGGAGGTGATTTGTCATCGGGGTGGAGGAACTTTCCAATGATCATGATGTTGAGCGTCTTGTCATGTGGGTGATGATGAAGGATGACGACCTGCCGGGTAAAGGTCATCTCACTTCCTGTCTCTGTCTGAAAGAGGGATTGATATCGATGGAAGTGAATTTACTGTCATGTCGTTGTGGAATTATTATTGAAACAAGGTTTTACACGTGCCAAGAGAATGACTAAGTATACTTAGTATAACGTCTCTCTCACAATATTTTATGAAAAATGTACTTTGTTCATCCTTATGAAAAGTTTCTAGCAGGATGTATTTTTGCCCTCGAACACAACAGAAGGTACAAACCGGATTTCCTTCTGTACTGAGATGATTGGCTGTGAATTTTGACAGTTTTCAGTTGGTATTTCCCTGTGAAGCAGCTGATTTTGTGTCGGACATATGTAATCACATCTGGTTTTATATATACTAACCAGCAAATATGGCAGGATGATGTGGAAGTTGCCGAAGTGATAAAAAAATGTCTTGTAACTGGATTATGTTATTATTGTACGTATATGGTGTTTAATATAATTTGTAAGGCACTCGATCTTTTTGTCATAAATATCTAAACATGGGAAATGGACGCTGACAACTGTATTCTGGTGGAAGTTTCGATGGTAGACATCATGCTCTACCTCATGGAGCGACTTTGGATGGAAGAGCCTGAGCAGATGTTTTTCTCCACCTGCTCAGACGTCTCATCACTCGGGCTCCTCCAGCTGCTGGAGACACTGCAGCTCCCAGGAAGCAAAACATTATCATTCGTTCTCTGCCTTCCCAAATGCAAATTCTTTTTGGCGAAGGATTCATTCAGAATTTGAGATTATCGTCAGAGCAATTGGGAAGATCTTCTCTTTGGATCTCTGTGGTCAATATTGATGAATATTAAAACAAAACATTTATTTGGAATCCTGAGTGTAGCTGCTCGAAAAACAACCAACGAGAAATGGCCTAAACCACATTTCCCATCAGAAGAGGTACAGTACGATATCATCTTGGACATCTGTTTAATGGAGGGGGGATCATCTTCTCTATGAGGCTCCACGAAACTCGCAATGAAGTTACTAGGAGGATGAAAACAAGGGAAACGCTTCTGGACACTTGGATGACACCACAGTAGCAGTGTGGAGGTATTTTGTGGGGTTTTTTTCGGTTGTTTTTGTATGTTTGAAGAAGTGGTCACCTTTTACTTCAATTGTATTGGAAACTACAGAAACTCCAACAGTGTTTTGTGGACTCAAACACCCAGGCAGCAGATGGATGTGATTCAGAACTTCCCCTCCTCCATCGGCGTAGGGGTGAGAAGATAATGAGTGAATTTTCATTTTTGGGCTGAACTATCCCTTTAACAAGAGTCGGCCTTGTGCAAGCACCTGCAACGAGACTCAATAGCACGTCCTTATTAAAACAAACCTTGTGAGGAAGTTGCATTAGCAGGGAGCACACAGGGAGCCAGGTTCATCAACCTGCTGAGTTTAACAGATGCCTTCGACGTCTGTGTTCCTGTTCTGACTTTGATCATGGAGCCGAGCCGCTGATCACACGGCTCCGTCTCATGACATGTAGCATCTCTCAGAAGACGTGTGGAGCAACAACCACGACCGGCACATCTCTCATTTATCTGTCAGTCAAATGCCTGAAGAATTGGAAAAAAGTAAACATTCGTCAAGCAGAGCACGGCCTTAATTTATCAGAAATCAGCTTCATACTTGTCATGGCCACTAGGAGGCATCACAACAAACTTAAAAGAACGTATTATTACCTCACATTCAAGCAGTTTTGTTTTTATACATCCAGCAGACATGAGTAATCTGCAGGAGAGAATAGCTTCCATACGATGGGTCAAATTCCTACGTACCTCGAGTCTGGACGTACGTGGTCATGATGCTTCCAGCGGGTAAAGGTCACTTCACATCCAATCCTCTGGCTCAGGCTGAAGGGAAATTAAGATCGATTACAAACGAACCCCAGGTAGCAGCGGCAGCGGCTTGTGTCACATTATTGTTTTTGTTTCTTTGTCACATACAGAAAATGTCCCACAACTATCACGGTCGTTTTTCATGTTTGATCGTGCTGATATGAGACGAACAGCGTCCTGTTGTCCCAGGACTGATAGAAAAAGAGAGAGAGACCCTTCTCCGGAAGCCTTTGAAATGAAATGGATTGGTTTGTATATCTGTCATCAGCTGCGGATGTAGATCAGGGGGTCGTCCACTAATCAGGAAGTCGGACGTTTGAATATCTGTGTACTCGGGAGAGACACTAAATGGTTTTGGGATTTGTCTGTAGCCCTGGAATAATAATCCCCAGGCAGCATATGGATGTGATTCAGAACTTCTAGCAAATATGGTCCAAATATCCCCAATTTCATCTGTTCCTTATTCAGCAAACACGCTACAAGGTGTAATGTGGATGTGAATGTAAAGTGGCCCATGTGGCCCAAAAAGCACAAATCCATTCCGGGCACCTTTGGCTCTGTAAAGACTTCCCCGTGGCCCAGATCTGTCAAACAGGAGCAGACTGAACCTTCCACGTGGGGTGTGAGCTGGATGATGTTGTTCTCTGGGTCTTTCCCTCCTCTACTAGTTATCTGAATGAGAAATGTAAGAATGAAGTGATCTGCTATCAAGTGATTTGACAAATTTAAAGCGGATGTGATTAAAACAGTCGCGGTGTCATTAAAACACCGACATCTCTCCTCTTACTTTAATCATTCACGATACAAATTGCACAAATGCAATTTATCATTTCAGTAAAGTGCCGTCAGGAGTGGGAGTAACAGAAAAATACCACTGAAAGAAAAGGAGGTGAGGAGAATGCTCAGAAATAATAAAAGAGGAGATGAAATGTATGTGAATTTAAAAAATACAGTGATGAATCGTCAATTGATCCGATAAACTGTGTCTCTCTGTCGACCATTCATCATTTAGAACAAGCCGATGTTTATCGTTTCACAGAGAGCGGATCAGAAAACATCACTTTCTTCACTGTCAGGAGGATTTTCATGATCAAGGAAAACTCCATCCATCTGGACAGTGTGTCTCCTCTGTTTGTTTCCACCTCTCACGTGCACAGCAGTTCCAAGGTTCCACCGACAAAGCTCCTCTACATCTCTACCTCCACCCACTCTCTCTATTCACTCACTTTCTTCTCCTTTCCTTTCACATCTGTCCTTCAACATGTTCCTCATCGTTTTCCACACCATCCTTGATTTCAAGTGATCCCTCCATCCTCCTCCTCATCTTCTTCTTCCACTTCCTCCTCCTCTACGTCACTCCTTCCTTTCTCCAAATGTTTGACCTTGACCTTGTGAAAATTCGAAACATCTCAATCTATTCCACTTCTCCTCCTGTGGCTCCTCCCGTCTATTCTCCCTCCTTTTCTCCGTCCTCCATCTTTTCCTTTCCATGTCCTGAACTCTGTGACACCCACCAGCCTCGGCTCATCTTCTCTCTCACTCTCACCCTCTCCACATCTCTCTCTTCTCTTACACCCCCGTCCCTCCTCCTCCCCTCTGTCTTCCCCTCCGTCAGCTTCTACCTCCTTGCCTCCATCCCCCCTTCCTTTCCTCCCTCTCTCCCCAAAGTGATGGAGTTGTGTTTTTATAGGAAGTGACAGTGTAAAGAGCTGTATAAAGGGCACAGTGGCTTCCTCTATGACACCGCCATATTACTTATCACACACACACACACACACACACACACACACACACACACACACACACACACACACACACACACACACACACACACACACACACACACACACTGTATCCCTGGGCACTTTGCTGCACCCTGGGACACCTAATAGAAGGAGTGAGGGATTCTTATTCATGTACGTGTTAACACTCCACCCCACCCCCCCTCACTCAACCCATCTCACAAAATAAATGTGCATGCAAATACACCCCCCCCCCCCCCACACACACACACACAAACACACAACCATAGAAATATATATACAACACACTCTGCGTCCATTCAGCTCTCTTACTGTCGTAGTTTGAGACGAGATCAAACGCAGGATGCTGCTGAGTTTTGCTGATGTGGCAGGAAACTGAGGTGACTCATCAAAGTGTGAAGAAGTCGCCACAGAGAAGTTCTGTGTACGACAGAGTTCATGAAACGACGTCTGTTAGCATCGGACTGGTTTGAAGATATAAAATAGATACTTGGTTTTATCATTTGACTGAGATCTGACCCGACAATTGGTTTTCTATAAAATGTTGCTTTGTCTGTTTCTTCTCCCGTCGCCATTTTAACTAACAAGTTCAGTATCTGTTTGGTATAAACATGTTTGTGTAAATTCAGAGTCTTCTGTCCGAACGTCACTTTGTCTGTATTTGTGCACATCTTCTAAAAGCTTACAGATATGGACAAAACAGATGAAATGAGGCAGCACCACTGGAAATCGTTGAGAGGCAGCGTAGCCAATAGTTCAAGGTGTCGTGGCAACATGTTTGGTTTCTGGTTAAACATCTTTGACTCCGACTGGCGACTGAAAGCTCTTCACACACGGGGGATTGAACCAGCTTTTTATTTTCTTCTCAGTTTACTCAAAATTTCAAAAAAACTAAGTGAACTAACACTGATGAGGTCAGAGACACACAGAGAGATTCAACAGCCCCCCCGGCTTCTGTGTGTCAGGATTTGACTGACAGAATCCTATCAGATCATTCGACTTTGATTCTCGGCGAATACACAAACACACACATACACACACAAACACACAGCATGACTGACAGCAGCAGTGTCGTAAAGCCTTCTTAAATGCGATAGGTCACAGTTTCCACCCACTCTGCTATGTGTGCGAGAAGGGGAGGAGCTTTCTGTGCTTTTATGCTTATTGTTGTATTTATATAGTTGTGTATTTGTCACCTCTCATCTTCTTTCTGCTAATTTCCTGAGTTCTGCTCGTCTAATTTGTGTTTTTAATGATTTTAAACTTGTAAATTGTTTCTTTGTCCACCTGTACATTATGTGTGTGTGTGTGTGTGAGTCTGTGTGTGTGTGTGTGTGAGTCTGTGTGTGTGTGTGTGTGTGTGTGAGTCTGTGTGTGTGTGCTTTGTATTCTCCCTCCGTTTTCCTGTCAGTCAGTCTTAGAGTGAGTGATGCATGTTTATCAGTTGTCAAACCAGACACACACACATACAAACACAGAAGAATTAGAGGTGTCTGACACGCACACACACACACACACACATACACACACACACAGTATAGATGCCTCACTGAAACAAACCCCCTCATACAGTGAGTTACGTCCATTACAACCACACACATGGGTTCATGTTACAGTCGCTCAGATCCAAGCTGCTTTACGCCTCCACCTCTTCCCTGGTGACGGCTTGTCGAACACGCTAATGGAAGAAGCTCCTCAGAAAAGACGGCGATATTCTTTTCATTCCTTCTGTCAGCTACGTTTAATCCAAAGCCGCGTGTCTTCCAGGGAGAAGATACTTTTAGCATTCAGGGGTCCGCCGGGAATTGGATGCATGGCTGCGATCTTTACAAGAGGCTTCTTCACCAAATTGAGTTTTAAAACTCGAGGAGAGTGAAGATATTTAGTTTATGATTTTCTCAGGTTCGAAGTCTATCCGTCTTTATTCGTATGAAATGTGAAAAGCACGCTCGCCCCCCGTGTATTAGGACTGATTGGATTATTTTCTGAAGATTGGCTCAGCCAAAGTAAAACAGTTTCTCGCTTTGTATTTGTAAATTTCTTCATGCCTCGATCTCGCTCACTTTCTTTCCTTCTGTTGTCTCCCTCCATATCTCCGTCTGTCTTCCTCTCTTCCTTCTTCACACAAGAAATAATGGATATGGAGTTGTGCGGCTGGTGTGTGACTTTGTGTATGTGTGAACGATCACATACCGGTATTTCTGTCATTGTGTGTTACGGGAAACAGAGTCTAATGTGTTTATAATTGACTTCAGCCCCAGCAGACTGGCTCAGTGGGCAACAGATGCCACAGTCGCTGCTTCCACAGGCTGTGTGTGTATGTGTGTAACTGTGTGTCTGTGTGTGTGTCTGTGAATCCCTGACTATGTCTAATAACTGCACATAAGGATGTATGTCGGTGCCCATCATTGTGTCGCTATATTTACATGTCAGTGTGTGTGATTTCTCACCTGCGTGTGTGGCGCTCGACTCGCTGCGCTCACTTCCTGTTTGTGTTGTCATTAATTGAAAGTGTTTCCTGGCAGCGAACCGAGCACCTGAACGTCTGCAGAGGAGAGGAAGTCTGTTTGGGATTCAGCTGTGTGTTTGTGTTTCAGGATGCACGAGGCGTCTCTGCCCGATGTCAGTCTGACAGTCGGCAGCACTTTGGAAACATCGGGCGACGCGTTAACAAACTAACCACATGGCCTGAAGTGCATGTGCTGGCTTGACTGTTGAACTAAAGGTTGCATCGCCTGGAGCAGGGTTCAAAATGGTCGTGTGCTAAATAATCATGGGTCTGTTTTGGGTTAAATAAGCATAAATATGAGGGAACCCACTGTGACCTCTCCCCTTGGTTTGTGAACTTCTGTTTGAAGCCTTTGGTAGTTCGGTATTTTGGCCAGAAATGATTTGGATAGAGTGGACAACATGTCAGCCCTACAAAAGGGAAGCTAAAGTGTTGCATCGCCCCCTGGTGGCTGGCTGCTGCTGCAAAGGTCTCAAACCCCATTTCCTCCATGTTAGCAGTAAAACACGTCAATCGTATTTTTCTCTCGAAGATGGTTCCGACATTATCGGTTGTTCTTATCACACTGATGTTTCCTAAACTGCTCATGCTTCTGATAAGTTTGTCTGTAATTAGCTATTTGATGCTATTATTATTGTAATGTTATCAGATCACCAAAGACGGGCTTAATAGCAGGTCTGAACAGGACCTACCACTCCACTTTATATCCAATAAAGCTGCAGGTTGATTTTCATGCTCGTATCTGCTCCTTTTCAAATGAGCCATAACAGCCTGGAGGGAAGAGAGAGGAGGTTTATTACAGCCGGGCTGATGGGGACAAATGTGATCCAGTGTTTTAATTACTAATGTCTGGTTAGTCAGTGTGGTCCTGCATTCGTTAAGCTGCTACTTCATTATCGTGCTCTTCACATTCTCAACTTCCTCCAAACATCTCTCTCTCTCTCTTTCTCCTTCTCCCCATTAACTTCACACTCTCACCATCATATTTACTCTCTCTCTCTCTCTCTCTCTCTCTCTCTCTCTCTCTCTCTCTCTCTCTCTCTCTCTCTCTCTCTCTCTCTCTCTCTGTCTGCTGTTCTCTTCTGTTTTTCAGCCTGGATTTTAATTGAAAGATATTGTTTATGGACTGGGAACCGTAATCTGATTTCATCCCCTTCCTCTGACCTCATTAGTATTGACCTGTCCCTCTGTGATGATGTCACAGGCGGCTGCTGTGAGCCCGCCCAATGATCTGCAGGTAAAAATTGGGTTGTGTCTCAACAATATGTGTCTCTGTGTCCTTTCTGGTGTGTGCGCTCACATACCAGTGTATTGTGTGTGTTGTTCACTGAAGTTGGGCTCGTTAAAGGCGGAAAAAAGTCTGAAATTTCCAGTATAAAGTCAGAAAACTTGAAAATGTGCAGAGGAAATAATGAGATGAACGTGCTCGTCAAATGTCCTGTGCAACACTTTTTATGTCAAAGTTTCTCGATCTCTCTCGACTGAATATTGTTTAATAAAAAGGCAAAATGCCAAAAAGAATCTTTAAAAATGATGTAAATGCTCTTAATTTCTTCCACCCTCCTTTGTCCATTTATGTCTTTAATTTGCTGTGTCACCGTTCTTCATCACTTCTCACACATTCACCAGAAGATGTTTAATCTGGATAAAGCCAAATCTGCTGCTTTATCGAGATGACACATACATACGTGTGCCTGTTCTAATCTTTGCGTGTTCTGTGTTCATGTTTCCGTTCTGCTTCCTGAGCCGTGACGAGTTAAATACCATGAAGCTTTACCGTGTGTTTGTCTCTGTTTGAACAGTTTGTGTGCGTCTCACATTCTCTCATTGATATTCATACACAGCTCCTGGATGAGACAAACAAAACAAAAATCCAACCGCAATGACACCATTGTAGAATTACTGTAGGCAGCTGTCTCAGCCTGTTTCTGTGTATCTAACTCCCTCCGACAATTTGTGACATCAGTGGAAAGTAAAAGATCGTTTCACTGCAAACTGCCGATGACTCGTCCTCAAACCTCTGCTTCTGGGGACGACTTTTAACTCCTGACACCAAAACTTCATCACGTCCTTTACTGGTTGAGATGCCGACGTCAGACATCAACCTCTGAAGTGATCTGCTGCTCCTGTCTTCCAGTTGCACATGTGGTGTCCCACTACAGACGGTGACATGTCCCAGATCTGAACCCAGAGTTTGATTGGGACATAGTGTTGTTTCACATGTGTAGAAACCCGGTCCAGTAATATCATTACAATTTTATACATAGATTTTACGTATCATCCTGGGAAGCTTTTCAATCCCTGAGCCCACTTGTTCCAACTGGTTATTTCAATATGTTCTGGGAATGTGTCCCAGTGTTGGGATCCTGGAAGATGGTCGCCCAGCACTAAGATAATGAGTTTATTATCATAAATTATTACTTTATTCTTGTGATATTATGACATTATTCTCAAAATTCTTCAATACAGTTACATAATTTCTCAAGACCCACGTTATAAGATGCTCTGTGGAAGACAGATGTTCCAGATCTGAACCCAGTGTTTGACTGGGACAAACTGTGGGTTTATAAATGTTTAGCATTCAGAAACCCTGACCACCAGCAAGTATTGTTGGAGTCCGATTCTGGATGATGGTCGTCCATTGCCACGTTCTGAATGAATTGTCAAATTGGGGCCTTACTTTACAAAAAGCATTATAACCTGGATGTACATCAGCAATTTGCCATCAACAATTTGCCATAAGCTGCCATAAGACGCACATTTAATACTTTGAGCTGTCGACAGCTTGAGTCCATGAAGGGAAGGAATCAGTTATAGAGTCTTGGTTTTCACCTCTTATGAAGTTTACAGACCTTGTCTCTGGCCTGTATCTGATGGATGGGCCCCACTTTTTTTTCCTAAGTGATTGTTTTCTGTTATTATTCATAATTCTGTATATTGTGTGTTTCTATGGATAAAAGATGCCTGCACATGGTTATAGGGACACTCGGTTTATATTGTAAACGTGTGCTGCTGCTTTTAGATTAAAACTGAACCGACTGGGATCAGGGAACCACCGACTAATATATTATTCCCACATACACCATCGCATGCATCTCCAACTATTTCCATTTTTATACCCAGACATATGCACGAGCAAATGGGCGAATGGATGTTTCATTATGAGACTTTGTGTGTGTTTGCTCGCAAAGTCCAACTTGTGTTGCAGCAGTGATGAATGTAAGCAATATGTGTGCGTGCCAGAGGGCTTCCATCAACAGTGTATGAAAGCAAGCTTCAGCATGATTCATTAGAGAGAGACAATAAGAATAAGAGAGGAGATAAAAGAGGGAGAGGATGAAGACAGGTGGAGAAAAAGATGAAAAAATATCCAGATGAAATAAAGAATCTGATTTAAAAAAAAAAGATATTGAAGTCATTAAAGCAGAGTTAGATGGAGCAGGAGCGTAGGATAGGTGGAGGTAACAGAAGGAGGAGGAACGTCCAAGAGGAAGGTGGTGTTGGTGGAGAAGAACGAGGAGGAAACAGAGGTGTGGAGCTGCAGTAAGAGACATTTCTCAAGACTTAAAGTATAACCATGTAACCAACCATCTATTTTCGAGTGTGTGTGTGTGTGTGTGTGTGTGTGTGTGTGTGTGTTCCCCAGAGACAGATAAGGTCTGTTTCCAGGAGGTGACATGGTCCACAATGAGTCCTATTATCAGCCTGTCACACACACTCACATCTATGACTGCACACGCACACACACACACACACACACACACACACACACACACACACACACACTTAAAAGGAGAACTGAAGGGATGGAAGAGAAAAGACAAACAAGAAACAGAAGAAGTGAGACCTGATCTCTTCTTCTGTCTGTCTGCTACATCTCACTCACATATACATTGTCTCCTGCTCTCTCTCCTCTGTCTCTGCGTGGGCTGCAGCGTTTTGCCGTGTGATGGTGCACTTAAGTCTGATTCGTTCGTGCGGATTGGCCGGAGCGCTGCATTAACACCCGACACATAGACACTCACTGAGCGCGGCAATCGGTGAGACTCCCCGGGGTTCGGTTGGAGGAGGCTCGTTCTTCCAGAGGTCATTAACCAGTCATTGCACATATCACACGCTTACACACGAGAGGCACAGATTAAAACCTGCACACACACACACACACACACCTACACACTCTCACACATCCACGCGGTGTTGGGCACTTGAACCTGCGAAGGGGAGGTGTCAGCTGTTAATGCAGAAAACGAATTCTAGACATTAGATCTGCCTTCACTTACCTGTGACTCGGTGAACTCTGGAGTGTGTTGGATAGAAAGAGACACGGAAGACAAGACAGAGAGATGGATGTTTGGGTTTTATTTTATTTTAAATATACCAATGGTCAATTTCTTATAAACAAATCCAAAGTGCGTAAACAAAAGTTAATGATTTGGACAGAAATGCTGCACCAGTGGGAACATGTCGCTGGATGAGCTGACATTTGGAGGCTGTGTGAGGCTCCTCCTCCACCAGGCCTGTTCAACCTCCACTGCAAATTACTACATTCTCCTGTGGGGCTTCATATATTTTAATATTAAATATTTTCAGGTTTTAAATGCAAGGAGCTGCAGACGAGCTTCTGTGAGGCCTAAGTTACAAATGGGGGATATCATAGAGGCTGAATGTCTTATTAAAGTGCAGAGAAACGGAGGCAGCGAGGGGAACACAGTGCAACAGAGACCTGACATTTGAAAGAGCTTCTAAATTTCTGTTCGGCTCAGTCAACAGAAATACTGGCTTGGAAAACAGTTTGCAGATATTCATGTAATACCTGAACAAACCCTATAACCAGCACACTCAGGAATGACACAGAGGCAAATACACAAACTGTTCTTCTATATGAATTACATTTTAACATGTTTTGTTTTTTACCTATATTGTATGTAAAGCACTTTGAGCTGCATATCTTGTATGAAAGGTGCTTTTCAAATAAAGTTTGTTATTATCACACACATGAAAGTGATGATGGGAAGGTGACAGGTGCATGCTGGGTGTAAGTATCCCACCTTAAATGTGTCAGCACATACAAAACTAGAATAACTCACCTCCCGCTGCTTCTCACAATGATGTAACTGATATAATGTTTTTTGCTGTTAGTAAAAACAAAATGGTATTACAGAGGTAACACGATTAACAAAGTGAAGCAGTTCATTCCGTTTCTCCATTCAGATGGAAAGACCCTGACCCGTCTACAAACGCAGCCGTGATGACGACACAAATCCAGGAATATTTTCTTTGACTCTGTGAGATTGGCTTCGTTTTCACATTTTCACTGATTTCCCAGACATAAATCCTTGTATCTGGAGATATGCGCTCTACTGAGCACCATTCAGTTCAATCTGTATTCACTGTGGGGGAATCACCTTTAGAATGATTTAGTGGGTCCCAGTTGCCAAATGAACAACTTTTTTGTGCGTCAAATCCTGCCACCGTCCTAAAGCAAGTGACACACTCCTTCATCTGAATGCACGATGCTTCTGGAAAGAAGCTAAAACCAAGCAGACTGCAGATATGCACCTAATTTAGAGATAGTCAGTCAATCTAAATCTATTTAATCCACATGGTCCTGAACAGAGTAACAACTTGTGATCGCACAAACAAATATTATTACTGGCAAATATCTAGACAAACTGAAACTGTAAAGAAACTTACTGAATCCAAAGTGCAGGTCTCTCATTAAATCTGCGGCTGCAGTTTATATAGATTTTTGAAGCAAATTAACAAAAACTGTAACATAACACATTGGAATTAGTAGCGGCATTTGAAAAGCCAATGTTACTGACTCTGCATAATGTATTTGAGTGCGTCCTGTGATTTAATAACACCTGTTAATCGACGAGAGGATGTGTTGCCTTAGTGCAGAGAAGAAAGTTCAGGTCGCCGACCACAGAAGCAGAAAGCTATAGAAGAAGAGAGTTGGAGAAAAGAGGAGGAAGAAAGTGAGGGACGGAGACGGAGAGACAAAGGCATTATCTCCCATTTTGCTCTGCAGATGACAAGGGTAAAATAATTATTATCACACAAACAATAATCTGTCTTTCCTGCGCCGTCTCCCCTAAGTCGCATACATAGCTCCAGGCAGATAATATACTGGACTGCCTGAGATGCATTTGAATATTTCTTTGGCAGGAAATCACATTACTGGCTATTAAAAAGTAATTATTTGTACATAAATTCCCTGCAAGTTTGAGCCCCGTCTTGGCAGATGCCTATGTGTGTGTCTGTGTGTGCGTCTGTGTGTGTGTGAAGTTCAATGCTAAGGCAGTTAGCGTGTGGGGTGTTGCAGTGTTGTGTTTATTAAAAACACAGACAGCCTCTCCATCATCAACGCCACACACACACACACTTGGGTGTCACTGAAACTATATTTCATAGGGTAGCGAATGATAATGTAATTACCAATACTTAGCATAGACGGGGGAGGGGGGGGGGGCACAAAGACAGAGTTACAAAGAATAAGAGAGAGAGAGAGAGGATAAGAACGAGACGGAACAAGAAAGACATGAAAAGATAAAAACAAGTACAAACAGAGAAAGTAAAGGTTGTAAAGGACGAGATGGACGGGGACAGAAAGACAAGAAAACGGTCCAACACAAACTGTGTGTGTTTGTGTGTGTGTGTGTGTGTGGTCAAGCCATTACGACAAGATTAGTTACACAATTTTTCCCTGTGAGTAAACATAACCATGCTTTAGCTGCTATGTCGATTCTGCACCTTACAGCTACAGCTCTTCCTCAATACCCATTATAACTGTATTATAACTGTATAGTGGTGCAGTGGTTACCGGTGTAACCTCAGACCAAGAAGGTTCTAGGTAAGAACATGATGTGTGAGCGAATGTGAGCAATGAATAAACAAAGAAAATAGCTCAAAATGTATTTGTAATCATATTTGCTGTTGTGAAAAATGTTATAAGAACTTAAAGGAGACATGATGTTTCTTTCCTCTTGTGTTTTTTTTAAGTATAGGAAAGTTGTGCAAAGCTAAAAAGCTCTAAAACCAATAAACGTTGGAGGATGTAAACTTTTTCAAGCAACGTAACTATGAACTTCAATATGAGAATATGTCTCTTATATAAACTGGGATGGACGCTTAATCCGTGTTCACCACCAAACTCACAAACCCCTCATTTCAGATTCAATCGCCAGGAGACAGTGAGAATTGGAAATCACGTTTTTCACTGTAAAGACCTTTTGTTACTAATTAGCAGCCTTTCATTTATTTCAGTGCTTGACAGGAGGACACTCGTTTGCTCTGATGAAGAGACCCGATCGCATCTGTTGGGCTAAACAATATCAGTCAATGACAGATATGTAATTAAATGTGTTTGAATAACATGTAAGTGGATTGTATTTAGATGTACACGGCCAATTTTTCCCATTTAGATTGTCTGAGGTGCTGTTTGTGTGTTTATGTTTGTGTATGTGTGTGTGTTTACAAGGTTAAACATGCAAACATGTGTTATACGACCGACCCTCCGTCTGAGGTTCTATCTCATATCGGCACCCAAAAAAAAAAAATAAACACGACACGATCTGTATTATTTCATCTCCCGTTTCAATAATTCCACTCTAATCATCTGACCTTTTAAAAGTAATTATGCAGTGGAATAAAATCTGCTGCTCTCTCTCTCTATGTTTTGCCTTTTAACAAATAACACGTGTCGACAGGTTAGAACGAGCTTCCTCTGTGTATTTAATAAATGTGTAATTATGCACATTTTGGTTTATTAAATCAATGTTACTGATCCACATCATCAATTTCCTCCTGCACTGGTTTGTCGTGCCTTTGCTGCGTCTGTGGATAATGTCAGCTGTCCTCTGTAGACCTGGCATATACAGTAGTTATGTGTTATTTGCCCACTCACTTGTAGCCGATGTGTTATTTTATATACAGAGTATGCACTTTACTTTGTGTCTCTCAATACCCTCCATTCAATTTGATGCACTTCTGATCTGAGTAAAAGGCACGAGAGCAGCTGTCGGCTTAAAACGCTGCAGTCCTCAGTTGACTGGATCACCGCTCAATTTAATTTTGCTTGGATTGTGGCCACTTAAGCTGTGTCAAAATTCAGGGGCTGCATCCTTTCAAAGGCTCCTTCACACTTTCTAACAGAAGCCAACAAATGCTTCCTTCCATTCCCGAGCGATGAAGGATCCAGCTGTTCGATTCCTCCTTTCCCAGGATTCATTGTGTGTCAGTGTCGAAGCAGATCGTCATATTATCACAATTTACTCAAGTTTTCCTTTTTGCCTGATTATAAATCACACTAATTATTGTTTTCTATCTTCTATATCTCATCAAGCCAAACCTCTCCCTACCCACTGTTCCCCTCTTCCCTGGTTTGAAGGTTTAGTTGTTATCCCTAATCTGCTTATTGCACAACTTGATCATTTGTTCTTTCAGTTATTGTGTTAATTGTATTCAGTATGCTGCAACACAACATCCCAGGAATTAAAGCTTGATTTGATTTGATAAACAAACCTGTGACATCGAGTTGGCTAAATGACTCTTGGTGGTTGTTGTTAGTTTTAATTAAATGTGGCAAATTGCAATTTCGGATTAATCTATTAAACAATCGAGCTACAGAATCGAATTTATCACAGGGGGAATGGTTTTAGTGGTTAGTAAACCTGTAGGAAAGAAGTACTTTAATCTGTAATACATTTAATTGTATTGTGATCTTTTATGAAGAATGTATCAGCCATAAAAATGAGTTCTTACCTTTTTGATACATCAACAAATGCTTTGTCACATATACTGTGTATACATACACTACACTGTGTCTTGTTTTAAGCCAGATGAGTTGGCAGATACAGCCAGAGAACAACAGTAAAATCCACTGGAGAGAAGAAGAATCACTGTTAGACTTCCTTCACAATAAAAAACACCTTTTCCCTTTTCCAGTGTGATTAATGGCCGCAACATAAACACCACTGCAAACTCTCAGAGCCGGTTTTCATTATTCACCACAGGACATGAGAGGAGCAGTTTTCTGTCTCTTTTCTCATCTGCTCATTCTGATCAGAATCAGAATCAGAATTCTTTTAATTGCCAAGTAAATTTGCACATACAGGAAATTGCCTTGGTGTGGTTGGTGCACTGTACATACATAACAATCAGACATTAAACAACAATATAAAACAAAACAATATATACAGTAAGAGAGTAATGGGCATGTACAGTGCTAAGGTGCAGAGATTTTCTGGAATAGGTGGTGACCGGGGGAGTTCAACCTGTAGAGTCCACACAAATATTCATTAACAAGGAAAACAGCTGTGTGTGTGTGTGTGTCCTTGTGTTTAAAAGATGTTGTAAACCGTTCAGGCAGGAACTGTGAGGATTGTATTTTGGGTGTGGTGTTGTGTGGTTGTGTCTCCTCCCTTCTTTCTGTGTTGTGCCCTGTGTGTTGTGTGTGGTAGGGGGCGTGGCTGGCTCCTGCTGCAGCGGACAAGGCACACCTGCACCCAATCTCATCTCATCATCTCCTCCATAAGTATCTGGTCGTCTTAGATTATTCCGTCTTCCATGGTATCAGTGCGTAGCTTAACTCGCTATTTTCATGCCTGGTGGATGTATCCTCTAACCCTTGTGTCTTCCTCAACCCAGAACCCTGGTGTGCCCCGTCGCTCGGCTCCTCTACCTCGTTTACTCCTGGATCTCCAAGCTAGCCAGCTCCCTGCCGCTCCAGCCAACTTCCACCTGTCCTGCGCGGTGGACTAGTGGCAGACACTTGGACTATGGGCAGAAAAAGGTCTCTGGTTCGTCTCTGGTTCGACTCCACGGAGAAACAACAAAAAGACGAACCTGGATTGATCTGTCCAAAAATCCAAGAGGATTCTCCCTACCCTGTGTAGTGCCCCTGAGCAAGGCACCTTACTCCCCCAACATCTGCTCCCCGGGCGCCGTACATGGCTGCCCACTGCTCTGTGTGTCCTGCACCAGATGGGTTAAATTTCCCTCCTTGCATGAGTGTGCTTGTGCATGTGTTTGGGACAAATAAATGTATCTTAATCTTAATTCACTACCACTTCTTTCTTCTGTCTGTGTCTGCTTTGGGTTCCAAACCTGAACTTAACCTTAACAGGAACAGTGTTTTCAGTCCTGCAGGTGCATCAGGGTGAGTTTCCCACCATCTGATGGGACAGGAGTTAATATGTGCAGGTTGTGTGCAGCCTGTTTTCCTGCAGTCTTTGTCATTAGAGGCTTTTCCACCCAGATCCCCCACATTTACAGCCTTTATTAATGTTTAATGGCTAGATTACTTGTGCACTCTGATTTTGGCTCGGTTTCAGCCAAGCTTTGGGTCGGACTGACACTGGATTATTGCTTGTCCTCTCGAGTGCGTGTGAAAGTCTCTGGTGTCCTGATATACCCTTAAAAGTAGGTTTATAAGTAATTCAGAAGACGTTAATGATGGATTTTAAACGAGGAAGCAAAGGGCATCTGGCTATAGAATTAACACCTGAAATAAAAACAGGAATTGAGTTACAAATAGAAAAGAAGGACAGAACATAAACAAAGTGGGACAAAGAGAAAAAGCGAGTGAAAGCGGGAAGAGGAAGCGATGGACAGACGGAGAGCTGAAGCTGGCAGTGTGTATTATCTGGGGTCCTGTTGGATATCATTCAGTTTGGATACATAAGGCTGAGTTGGCATCGCTTTGCATCGGCTGCAGCCACAGTGCTGAGAGAGAGCTGCACTTTTATAACAAGTCAACACTGTTGGAGGAGTTGCTCATTGCACATGACTCGTTGAAAAGGATGACACTACTGACCACAAAACAGCTCTTTATACATTATTTATTCCTTAGTTTCATTCTTGCACAGTTGTTTTAAATAACCTCTTAACATGTCAACCTCTGCACTGTTAGCCAATATCAGAAAGGAGGTATTTGATTCCTGTAGAAATACAAAACAAGACAGAGAGCTTTTTCTTTTTTGATAGAGTCTAGTGGCCTGGTGTGGAGTTTACATGTTCTTGCAATTTGAGGCTCCACAATATAAAAAGTGTGAATGTCAGTGTGATTAATTATTGGACTTGTGATAGACGAGTGACCGATAGATCGATAGAGCTAAAGAATACAAAAAAACAGGTATTAACACATATAAACAAAAGATGACACATTGGCTTATGAGCATCACTAGTACACTAGTGTAGTAACTGCAATGTAGAATTAAGAAATTTACAATGACAATACCTCACATTTCTCGTCACTGATTTTGTTTCTCTGTTTCACTGATCTAAAACCTATGTGCTGTTCTTGTGGTCGTGTGAACACTGGCATGTTGAGTCTTCTCACATGAAGAAGCAAAGGTTGACTGCTGACAGACTCATGTCCAACACTAACAATGTGCTGTTCAGTATTTAGAAAATAACCTGGCTCTCCAATTGTAGTCGGGCATCTGGCACCTGGTGCCTTCCACTGCCTGACTGGGTCAGATGAGCTGATTGGACAAAGGGGATGTACAGGGTTACCGAGGCAGATGCACAGGGACAGACGGACAGATGGACAGGTGGGTAAATGAATGTGGACAGATGTAGTGAGACCTCTGCGGAGCCTCCAGGGATCATCAGGGGCACATTGAGACCGGAGCTGTTCTGTACACTGGCCAGCTTGGGCCTCAGTTCATGGGCTGGGAGGATGATTGGCTGTTTACATGCATTGTAAACTTAATTATGTGTAAGTTAGCATTTACACAAGGAAAAGACACAGAGTAGCTGATATTTTCTTTCTTTTTAAACTTGAGATTATTAGGGTGATATTTGGAAATGCAAAGATGTTAGTTTAGAGTTTAGATAATTATTCAACTCCAGTTTAAAAGGCCTCAGGCAACAAGTCCTGTCTTTTTTCAGTTTCTGTGGCAAAGGGTATGTTCATTATTGTACTACACACCGGCTCCTGTCTGATCAGTAATGGTTTCTGGAGCTTAGGGCATCGGTCTCTGAGGATACATGTTGTTGTCAGAGTGTATTATCAGTTTGATCTGGTGCTGCCGATGTTTGCGGCTTCTTTACCCAACTCAGAGCTTGATTTTAGGTGTTAGTGGGACAGTGGAGTCCTCCTCACGAGCCTCATTTCACTAACTGGCATTCTTCAGTGTTGTTTTCCTTGTTGGTGAGTGGGAACTTCAGTCAGAGACGGACACGTGTGAGGTCTGCACTGTTGCACAGGTAGTTGGGCCTGTTAGCTTCCCAGTCACAGCAGTAGGGCCAGTTGCAGTTAGCTCATCAGGACCAGACAGATTGCAGAGGCAGATTGCAGAAGCAATTCTGCTCTCTCTGCAGCCAAGCTGTGCTGAAGGTTACGTCCACTCTGTGCCTGTGATTTACAGTACAGACACGAGTGGTGGCCTTCTTAAATGTCCGGAACATCTTTCCCTCCGACCTCTGGGAGTGGCGCTAGATGATCATTTCTCAACTCCTAATGTGGACGCTACATAAAAGAAGCTACTTCAGCAATGGTCGTGAGGGCTCCAGTGCAGAGTGTGGTAATCTCACAGGTCACTAGAGCCTCAAGGCAGCAGCGGAGCCAGGATGTGTTCTTCTGTCTTCTGATGACTCAGCATTATGTGAAGTTTGTGCTTTCTTGCATATATTGGTAGATCTTAACCTGTGCGCTCTAACAAGTCTGAACACACATCCTGGTGTGGGCCTGACTGAGATGCATACAGTGCTTTATCATCTATTCAACTCTGAATGGCCATAATTCACAAAATGAACATCAAGCTGTATTGAAGAAGACTTAAAACTAGAGATGAAAATGTTTACCGACGATATAAATAAAGTGAGAAGTAGATATTATTATTAGTATATTATTAGTAGATAAAATATTTTTAAATATTGTGGGAGCCTGGCCTTGCAAGGGTAAACAGTGGTACACAAACTGGAACAAAGCAGTCAGACGCAGGGGTTGTGGTGAATATAACTGAGGCTTTTTATTTATAAACTTAGGGGAAAAAGGGAGGAGGGCGCATAAAGGTTACTCAAAAAGCTTCACCGGTCTGGCAGTTGGCATCTGGGGCTCTGTCGGCCTCTTCCTGTTCCAATGAGAGAGTTAAAGCAATAAATCCTCTTTATAAAACAAAAGGCAGGCCGCTGGCCTCTTACCCCGAGACTGTCTGGGAAAAGCGTCTGGTTTCCACTCCTCTGTAGCTCAAGATGGCTCCTGATGGCCTGGTGCTTCAATCCACCTGTGAGGGACAATCAGAGACACCTGGGAGGGGAGGAGTTCCCTATGAGCATCCTCTTGACGCTTACTGGGGCTGGGGTTGAAAAGGTGCAGTTCTCAGACAGAGACTTATTTTCTCCACCTGGATCTGCTGAGGAATATCCGGCCATGGCTCCTTGGACCTGGAGCTTTGAGGTCTCAGTTGCAGCAGTGCCTCCGGGTGGAATATTTTCACGAAATTCATGAGCTTCTGCATTTTCCTGAATAGATGAGGTTTGCAGTGTCGACTCATCCGCCATGATGGCGAACTTCTCAACTTCTGTCACACGAGAAAGACGTCTTTTTTTTCAGGTGTCTTCTCAGATGCAGCCTACGTCACCAGGAACCTTCGAGTGAACGTTTATCCTTGAAAATACTTTAACCGGTTTTCTAAACACTTGGATCTGAACCACGAGTCCACTGATGTTACGTAAAAGTCAGAAATACAAGCGAAAAGTCACATCTCGAACTTCCTGAAGCAACAGAGCAGCCGCTCCAGTTCAAAGTAGAAGTCTCCCTCCCTAAATGTGCCCCTAGTAAGTGGGAGTGGGCTAGGTACAACACTTTGGAAGAAAACTCTTTGGGGATAAGCAACTGTTCACAGATATCAGAGTTCTTCTAAGTTACTCGGTATAACAGCTTATTCTTGACCATGAAATGTGGAAAAGACACTTGACTCACCCCAGCCTGCTTTTGACCCTCCATTACTTGGACGTCTCTCCAGGCTTGGGTTAGGTTGGGATCCTGCAGCTGGGCCGAGCCGAATTGTCCTGGCCTGAAATTGAGAGAACACCTCGTCTGATTGTATGTCTTCCAGGGGCTCCATCTCCGCTGCCCGTTCAGGGTCTGTTGCTGTGGCCTGGGTGTGGACGGCTTTCTCCCTGTCGTCATTAGTGGTTTCTGCAGGGCTGCCATCCGGGGATACTGCTGCCCAGGCGGGGCGAGCTACGGAAGACTTTCCCATCTTCACCGGTCGTCTTCTGGTTCGCCCTTTTGGGTCCCTTGCCTCCGCTGGCCAGAAGCGGGAGAAGAGGGGGCTGTCCCGGCCGAAAAGCACAGGCACCGGGTGTTGCTCGACAACCCTAACCTGCAGAGTGAATCGTCCTCCAGGAGTGATCACTTGGATTTTGGAGGTTGGATACTTCCGGGTATCCCCATGGATGCAGGACACAGCCATCTCTTCACCCCAGGGGTTACTGGCGAATTGTGGTCGAACGAGAGAAACCATACTTCCGGAGTCTAAGAGGGCCTCTGTGTCTCTCCCCGCAATCTTCACCGGAAACTTTGGGGCTGGTGCTCCCTCATGGTCCCAACAGGTAGTGAGGTGGTGGCAGTAGAGACCCTTGTTATCGGTAGACCTGGCTGTCGGTATCGGCTCATCCCGATCCGGACACTCTCTGGCTAGGTGTCCCTCTCTGCCACAAGAAAAACATTGTGGGATTGGAGGAGGCCACTGGGTTCGTCTTGCAGCCGGTCCGGTCCAGCCAGGCGATTAATGTGTCCACATTGGGAGGCCCCTGCTGGGCGACATACCTCTTGACGTCATTTGGCAAGACTCGTGTACACCGGTCAATCACCACTCTGTCCACTATGGGCGGCCCTTCTGCTTCTTCCAGCCAGCTCCTGGTGTGACGGACTAGGCCCATCAACTGTGCCTGGCCGGGGAGAGCAGGGTCGTAGCTCCAGTCATGCACTCGCTGTGCCTTGGCGGGGAGGCTAAGTCCATATTGAGCTAGGATGGCAGTCTTTACCTTATCATAACTCACGGCATCTGCAGCTGAAAGATCTCGACAGGCTTTCTGAGCTTAGCCGGTCAGGAAAGGCATAAGGATGTGCCCATTCTGCTTTTGGCCATTTCTCTCTCGTTGCCATCCTTTCAAACAGTGTAACATAGGTTTTTAAGATGGCTCCTGATGGCCTGGTGATTCCATCCACCTGTGAGGGACAATCAAAGACACCTGGGAGGGGAGGAGTTCCCTATGAGGATCCTCTGGGGTAGTACCACCCATCCAACACCACGCCTCTAAATTGCCTTTGTCTGGCTGTCCCCAGCCATGTGGGGCACTGCTCACAGGCTGGGCCATCACAATATGTACAAACATGTCATCTCTTTTCACTTTCACTGTTCATTGGTTCTGCTCCTGTGTTTGCCAACAGCAAACCTCTCATATACTCTGTCTAAGCCGGTTCCATAATGTCAGTGTTGTTTAAGGGTCATGTGCTCTCCTGCATTTTCCCCTTGTGTCGCCCTCTTGTGAATGATCCTCACTGTGGTTTTTGGATGTTGGATTTTTGCATATTTCTTGATTGATATTGATTACCTGAGTCTGACTGATGATTTGTCCATCGCCCTATCATTTGTGAGTTGAGCCTTTGTCTCATTACCCGGCCAGTGTCGCACACTAGGCCAAGAATCCTTGTTATATGTCCACTAAATGCACGAATCACATAATCTGTTGGATGCTTGTGTCACTAAAACAGACCTGGAAGACTCTGCTGTCTGTGTAATACTGAGAAATACAGGACTGTAAGTAGCTTATATGCAAACTGAGAATGTGCTTTTGATCAACTGGGGGAGACGCTCACTTCATTCATTCCAACTGGCACTGGGTGTCCAGCCTGAACTTCATGCTCATGTCTGGGTTTGTGCATTAAACAGCCAAACTGCTCCCTCAGACACAGAATGCTAGCTAGCCTCCTTGGCAGCATCGTGCAGCACTGGCAAAGAACACTGGCTATTGTAGTTAGCCTTCAGAAATACACTCAAGTCAACAGTAAACAGGGACAACTGCATTTTCTCAGCCAATACTCTGTGTATTTTGAAGAACTTGGCTTCTGTAAATACAGAGAACACTGAAGGCTGTTGAAACATCTACATCATGTTGTGATATAATGATATGTGTCCCTTTTAAAGACATTTTAATGGTGTTGTTTGTCCAGATTACTTCCCTTGAGTATTTACATGTCCCATTGGCAGACCCTCAGTCATCGCTCCAGCGTTTGGCAGCCGGTACGTCAGATAACACTCGAGGCTCATCTTCAAAACCGAAGTGACTTCACAGATTTGCCTGTTTTAAAAGTCCACTCAGCAATATTTATCACTCGTATGCTTTGTCACTGACTCGCCACGTTCAGCAGTAAGTGAACCTTTTGTCTACTCTGCAGGCTGGCATGTTCCGATCAGCAGCGCAGCCTTTGTATCAGATTACTGCAGAGACCTGTCCTCACTGTGTCTTTTAAAGACAACACTCAGCAGTGTGAGGTATATGCACCGTCACTCAGTTCCTGTGCCAACACCATGCAAATTAAAACGTCACGTCAACCTAAAGACGTTTTCATACAAGCCCCCAACAGGAGAATCTTTGCTGTGAAATCTAGCTAAAGTCTGCTCCTCGCTGACGTGTCCCTCTGTCAGTGGTGCAGCAGAATCCTGGATGACTTTAGCGATTCATCTATAACCCCACACTCAGCAGAGTCTTTTACAACCTGTACATAACCCTTACGACAATCCCCGTGGTCAGCTGTGGCATTCAGGGTCTGGTCCAAGGTGGGCTGGGCTTATCAAGTGTTTGTATATCTGATTACAGCACGGCCATGTTTCATTTCTTGAGCTGTGGGAGGGAGTTCATCATGTTCTCCAGTATTGATTGCCCTGTTGTTTACAATTTGAATAGTAAATGTGATGTGCAGCTTGTGTTGTCTTCCAAAGGCCACGAGCACTTTCAACCTCCTGACTTTCATACCCACTAAATTCAATATATACATGCATTAAATATTTTATATAGTCGCACTGTATACACTGTATATTCACTAACATCACACCACTATCCAAATGATTATCAATATTCCTTTGGCATGTTTTTACCTCAAATGCTCTTCTCCGGCTTCCTGTGTGTGTGTTTGTGTGTGTGTTGTGCAGGTATTGCTCAAGTTGTGGGAACCTAGATCTGTTTTACACATTGTGGGGACTTGTCTTCCTTGGGGACAAAAAAAAGCATGTCCCCATAATATAAATCATTAAATCTTAAGACAAAGACATTTACTTAAGTTTAGGTTCAGGGGTTAGGGTTACGCAAGTAATAACCATAGTTAACGTTAAAGTAAATCTAGTACAATGCCAACATTTTAATGATCATCATGTTGATAAATGTATATTAATTTTCAGTATAAGAAAAGTAATTACAGCACAAGTCATAATGTAATACCTCTGAAAGCTTAAGCAGCTCTGAGATGGATCAATATCTAAAATGCACTTCAGTGAAAAGGGTCAATTCACTAAAAACTGCAACACATGATTTAACGACATAAGAATGATGTAAGAAATCCTTTAAAACGTTGATAAGATTTCCACGAATCGTCCCTTTAACATATTCATGAGTTTGTTCCTATTCTTAATCATCAGCCTGATGTTCTCGTAGCCTCCCATATACTCGCCGAATTTTACTGTGTATAAATATGCACTAGCGTAGTTAATAACTCTTATGGACTGAGTCCCTGGTTTCCCCTGTGTAAATAACAGCTGACTCAGCCACCACATGTATTTTAGCTTCTCTTTCCATTCACACACAAACACATACAATCAGTCATTGGAAGGAAATGCAGAAAAACAGAATATATAAGCAGCAAAATATTCAAATGGCCACAGCGATAAAACTGAACCGAACCCATGGACCAATCGGGCCTGATACAGTCTAAACAGTGTAAAAGACATCATGTGATTTAATCTAGCAGTTCTCATAACGATTCAACAATTTTTAAAATCATTAAATATCAAAATTACATTCAACACAACGCAACACACACATTTAAAATAAGGCTCTATAATAAATCTTAATGCTAAGGGCCCCCATTGGCTCCAGAGCCCAGCTCACTTTCCCATGTAGTAGTAATTATGATGTCGATAAAAATAGATGTTTCAGTTGTCAACAATTAAACAGTAATGACTGTAGCACTAATCTTTATAAAAGTAGCTTCTGGAAGAATTTGGAGCAAACACACACACACTAAAACACACACAAACTCACTTGGCAGCCCTCTAGGATTTTCTTTTCATAATGTATGGTCCCTCTGAGGACAAGCTGGGCTTCACTCTTTGTTTATGGGAGAAATAAAGTGCTGTGTAAACTGTTACTGCTCTGTGTGTGAGGATTGTGTTTTGGGTGTGGTGTTGTGTGGTTGTGTCTAGGTTTGCAAAGGGGCGGAAAGTTTCCGGTAAACTTCCGGAAAGTTTCCGGAAACTTTCCATGGGAAGTTTAGTTCGGGAATTTTGGGAATTTTGAAAAAAAAAAAAATACGCAAATTAAACGCTGAGCAATAAAAACATCATTCAAAACTCTATTTTAAAGATGTATGGAATGCAGCACACGCTGCAAGTTGAGTTTCAACCCTCCACTGTGCATTCTACCATCACATGCACAGATAATTCCCAGCATCCTTCACTCTACAGCAGGGCTATTGAGGCCTGCTGTAGAGTGAAGGACTAGTCAGGTAAGTTTCCATGATATTACTGGGAAAATATATTAGCATGCTGATTGAGGATTGTTCATCTGTTCATCTAGCCTATGTCCATTCATTTATCCATCAATTGTAAAATATGTTTACAGACGATTGCAATTGTTTGGCTATTATTTATATCTCTGGCATTGCATTAGTGTTTTTTTACAAACTTTTTTCTCATCTTATTCTACAGAAGAATGCCACGTGCACTCTCTCATGGAGAGGCATTTCACCCCATCCAGAAGGAAAGGCTGTGTACATTTGCAAATATTGTTAAGACCTATGTTAAGAATGACACAACGATGCATAAGCGTATAGTCAAGTGCGCAAAGTTTTCTCAGGGCTCAAATCAGCCTATGACAAAACAAAATGTTTATATTTATGTCTGTATATGACAAGGTAAATACAGTTAGTATAAATCACCCGCAACATTTCCAGTTTATTCCCGTTAATTCCTGTATATTCCCGTTTATTCCCGTTAATTCCCGTATATTCCCGTTAATTCCCGTTAATTCCCATGGAAAGTTTCCAACTTTGAATATTCCCGGAATTTTGTGACCCTAATTGTGTCTCCTCCCTTCGTTCTGTGTTGTGCCCTGTGTGTTGTGTGTGGTAGGGGGCGTGGCTGGCTCCTGATGCAGCGGACGAGGCACACCTGCACCCAATCTCATCTAATCATCTCCTCCATAAGTATCTGGTCCTGTGTATAAAGGTGTGTATCAAACGTGTGTGTGTGTGTGTGTGTGTGTGTGTGTGTGTGTGTGTGTGTGTGTGTGTGTGTGTGTGTGTGTGTGTGTGTGTGTGTGTGTGTGTGTGTCTGTGTCTGTGTGTGTGTGTGTGTGTGTGTGTGTGTGTGTGTGTGTGTGTGAATTGCAAACAGCATTCAGAGAACAGCAGCTAATGACTCAAATATTTCTCCTCTTTGTCTCTGCAGTTGCTGATTTAATACAAATTATTACGGCGATGATATTCTTTCATCTTCTGAACACAAACAGCTAACGGCTACTTTGGTTAATTGCATTTTCATTTGCTTTAATTCCCACTGCTCTGCTGCTGTACTTGTCATTTCATGCACTAATTACTCCACAGTATTAATTCAATTATACACTTGATTCCTAATGAGGCACTTTGACTGTTTGTGCAGTTTTCGTTGTGTGGATGCTGACACGTGTTGTAGCTTCTGGTTTTGATAAAGTCTACATGAGTTTTAGACTTATTTTTACATTTAAATGGATCTTTATGAAATAGGGGAAGTTAAATATATTTACATATATGTGAGTCTAAGATTAACATATACTGTAAATTACCTTTATGAAACTCCACACCTTGAAATTTAATGAGAATTTTCACAGTGAAATTTACATCTTATTAATTCAGAAAGATGGTTTTCAGGGTCAGGGGTTTTACTGCAGTGATCATTGGAAACATTTTAAACTTTCTATAACAACAGTGATTATTAAGTTGCAAGATGATGGTAAAACTGAATATTCAGTGCTATTATAGAAATGGGAAGAACTGAATATTCATAATTAGTTGCAACTTAATGGTGAAATAAAGTGGGTGAGTGTGAAAAGTGTGAAAGCATGTTCTTACTCTAATTTTAGACAAATTAGAAATGGCAGAGCCCCTGTAGTGACAAAACCATTTCAGTTATCACGGCCCAGCATGGAGGGTCTTCCCAGAGTTATACTTTTTCATTTGACATTATTGACACAATAATAGAGTATTTACAGTATTATAACCATTACTGTCGGAGTTTGCATGTTCTCCCAGTGTCAGTTGGGTATAAATTCAGAATGGGGTTAATTGGAG
>NC_083643.1:5001158-5033658 GCF_963576545.1 Limanda limanda | reverse complement strand
TACTTATGATGATGCATTGTGGGAAACAATGAGTGCTTATACAGGGTATGAAATATTTCAAAAAACATTCGAACACCAGTACAAAACGGTCTATATATATCCACTATATATTGGACTATACCGTGATTAGTTAGCGATTTCAGATGCAGCCATTGACGTCTTTGTTTGGTCCATCCACTAACAAGGAGGAGGAGGGGTTTCAGCCAGCCACCAGGGGGCATTCCAGGTATTTTGGCTTCACTTTTGGTGATCTGTCAGGGCCTACATCTTTGGTTCATGTAAAACCTTCCTTTAATAACAAATATTGATTTTATTCTTTTTAAAAGATGTGTTTATTATCGTGTTGAGTCACTTGTTTGCGTTCAGCTGAGCGGGACTGGATCATGACGACAGTATCTAGGTAGAAGTGTCTTTCCCTCTTTTCTCCTTTTCACACTCTTTTAAACTCGATTTCTCCTCTGCTCAGCTGTCACTTTCTCTTCCATCAGCTGTGTGTGTGTGTGTCTGTGTGTGTATGTGTGTGTGTGTGTGTGTGTGTGTGTGTAGGACATATAGAGGAGAGCTGGTGTACACCTGCACAGTTTGAACTGTCCACAGGGAAGGACAGAAGATCGGCAGTGCACAGCTGTCCATAAACACATATACACATAGATACACAGACACACACACACACAGAGACACACACACGCAAGCTAAATTGCAAAAACAGAGAGAGGGAGTATAGAAAAGCAGAATTATGCATTCTGGGCAAATTCAAGGTGTGTATATTTGCCTGTGTTTTGTGTATTTGACTGTGTGTGTGTGTGTGTGTGTGTGTGTGTGTTTGCATGCATTCATTAGTCATGCAGGCAGTGTGGGTCAACTGTCAGTGAGCTCTGACACCCCACTGTCAAAGACCAGTGATGGAAAAGCTGACACGAGTGCACGCATATACAACACACACACAACCATGCACACACACACACACACACACACACACACTTTATGCTGCAGTACAACCATGGGGAGGGGGGGCACATGGCTGATATCCTTCACTCTCTGGTGGAGAGGGAAACATTTTAAAAACTATCTGACAGGAAAACAAGTTTAATCTTAAAATATGTTTTACACTGACACTGTGCACACAGAGAAATTAGTGATCACTTTTTTTCACATGTAAACAACAAAATGTTTCCTACTATGTTAACGTACATCTTTTTCTTCCTGTTTTTTTTTTGCCTTTTAAATATTACTTTTGTTGTTTTTTTCTTAAATATATATCTTTTCTCATGTTAATACCTGAATGTACAGACATAGTACAAAACTGTTATCAAGGGTGTATCAGGGTATAAACACTAATGTTGCTCGGCTCAGTGTCCAGCTCCAAAGCCATATTCACTAAATACATGAAATGTTATCAACTCTCCCAAAGCCCAGGAATTAGGATATTTCTTTTAATCTGCCAGCGTCTGAATTTCTAACAGAAGGGGGCGCTATGTATCACACTCTAAAGCAGGGGTTTTCAACCGGGGGTCCGCGACGGCATTGCAGGGGGTCCGCGAAATTCGCTTTGATATTTCGAGATTACTCTTGAAATAAAATAAGATAAAATAAGAAAAATATGTCTAAAATAATATAAAGGTGCTGGTGATCATGAGGTTAAACTTAAGTATAGGCCTCAATTGTTTGTGATATTGTATGATTATCATTTGAGACATATTCTGCATTACTTTGTCATCGACCCTCTTCAGTTGTAGCCCCAGTTTATGTTGATTGTTATTGATCACCGTTACACAACATGTCAGCTACATGTCTGTACATTTAAGTCTTGAACGTTATATATTAATGTTCATATGGTTGTGAAATGCAGTACAGCTACAAACTGCATTTTAGTTTTGTTTTCAATTCTTAAGCACTGAAAATCAACTGTTTTTCTTGTTTTTTCACAGATTTTTCTAGATTTGTTTGAGGTTTTTAAATAAAACCAACATGGAAAACCAAATGTTAAAGGAGACACATTATGCCCATTTTACCACAGTTGATATGGTTCATTGGTGTCTGAAACATATTTTGGTCAGGATCATTTAAAACAGCTCCCTTTTTATCCTGTCTAAAACAGCCCTCCTCAGATTGACCTCCACGAGATACGAGCGCCCGGATTTTTGGCATCCGTTACCTTTGTAGATATATGGAGACAAAAATACAATCTTGCAACCATATCGTTTTGAACCACAGTCAGGCGGGTTGAAGCCTGCCTGCGAGGCTGGAGAAGCCGGTTTCCCAAGGTGTACAAAAAATGCGCTGTGGTCGGCTGCACAGATCTGTACGTAACGTCCCAGCCTCAGAAGACACAAGGGCGAAATGGATTGAATTCATATTTATAGGCAATGTCCCGGAAAGAATTGGCAAAAGTCTGTCGGTGTGCGCCGCGGTAAGCCTCGGGTTCCTCCCGGAGCTACGCCTAACTGAGGTTCGCTTTTCCATCACTCGGAGCCGGTGAGATGATGATGGGCGGCGGTCCAAGGCCATGTAGCGAGACTCCCTACATGGGCATGGTTCCACAATGACGTACTTATCGGTCGTAATCCCATTGCACGCACTCAAGCGTATCGTTTCTGACATAGAGGAACCATGACAAATCGCAGGAGTTGTTTTTTTCCAGTTTTGGGGACTGTAGACATGCCAGATGCACGCACGCACGCACACACACGTAGGCACGCTCGCGTAGGCACATCAGAGGGCCGCGGATTACTTTCTAGTCAGAGCGGTGGTCCCTGGGACAAAACCAGTTGAAAACCCCTGCTCTAAAGGCTACTTTATGGCGTCTTTAGGTACAAAAAGAGATACGTACGTTTCATGCGTAAACATCACTGCCCACATACAACGGAAACTGCTTTGGTAACTGTGATCAGGTAAATCCATTTTGTGTCTTTCCAAATATATTTGGATGGTAAAAACGTTATTTTTCGTACTGTTTTTACCGGCTCTGTCAGTAACTTACTGCTCCTCTCTGTGTCTCTGTTGTTCACGCTGTGCCCTGTCAACCCAATCGACCCAAACCGAGCGCACCCCCGACATCTCCTCCCGCTCTCCATACATTGTCTTGTTTACAAATTCTGTTGTTTTTACCCAGTTTGAGTTCGCAGAGGTTGAAGACGTCAGCTGAGAGAGAGAGAGAATGTGTGTGTGTGTGTGTGTGTGTGTGTGTGTGTGTGTGTGTCAAGTTCTGCGTCTATTATACAGAAAGATTTCTTGACTTGAAGCTACACAATGCTGCTAACAGTGATCATTTTGAGACAAACCTGACCGTCTGTTTTATTGTTTACGTAGAAAACGATGAGCATAACTGAACCTTTGACAAGAGACTGCAGCCTTGAATATTCTTCTGAAACAAAGTAACATAGAAGGAAACAGTCACAGGTACATTGTTCCCGTCTTAGTGTTAAACCCATTGTGTCTCACATGACTCCTGATTCGTTCATATTCGTCACAAAGCTGCGTGTTCACAGCCGATTCATAATCAGAGGTGAGAGGTTGACAGAAGAGAGTGAAAGTGAGAAGGAGAGAGGCTCACACATTCCTCTCCTCCTCCACCATCATCCTCTGTTTCTTTTGAATCCATCCCTCCTGCTATATCTCCCTCTCTCTCTTCCTCTCTCTCTCTCTCTCTCTCTCTCTCTCTCTCTCTCTCTCTCTCTCTCTCTCTCTCTCTCTCTCTCTCTCTATCTACTTCACATCACGGTCCTCCACCTTCCCATAAAGTCTCCTGATGTCTCATATCATCACTTCTGTAATCCTCCTTTCTTTCATTCCTCATCCCCGTCATCTCCCTTTCTCCTCTCTCAATCCTCCCATATTCACTTGTAGCTCTTTTTTTATACTATTCCTCCTTCTCTTACTTTTGTCTTGCTTTCTTCTTTCTTTGCTTTCTCACAAGTACTTTTTTTTAATTCCCTCTCCTTTCACTCCTCACTTCCTTTTCCTCAATTTAACAAAAATAACATTTCAGATTTCCTGTCATGTTGTGGCTCCTCTGTCACACCTTTTGCAAATCTGTCTACAGCTTTCTCAAAGTGAGAATAATCTGAATTTAATAATCCAACACACACATACACATATGTGTAATATGTCCACAGGCAATGACGGCACAAGTATGTGTGTGTGTGTGTGTGTGGTTATTGGTACCTGTGTGTATGCATGCCTCTGTGTGTGGAGTGGGGGAGGCAGAGGAGAGAGGAACAAGGGGAAAGGGGAGATGTTACTCGTGCAACCCGATATCATTAGCTTCACAAGAGAGAGAGAGAGAGAGAGAGAGAGAGAGAGAGAGAGAGAGAGAGAGAGAGAGAGAGAGAGAGAGAGAGAGAGAGAGAGAGAGAGAGAGAGAGAGAGAGAGAGAGAGAGAGAGAGAGAGAGAGAGAGAGAGAGAGAGAGAGAGAGAGAGAGCCTACACCCATAGGAAAATAGAAAACACAGAGAAATGGCATCATCATCATCATTAATTGGTGAAAGCCAGCTAAAGCTTTCACCTTTTGTTTATGTAGATAATAAAAAATGCTGAAACGGCAAACCCAAATATATATGTGTTTGGATAAGGAGGAAAAAAGGTGCTATTGTAGCGGAGTGTGCAATTGTCTCTACAATGCTACAAATATAAGTGTCCACAACAGAAAGTGAAATTGGAGTTAGTGGTCAAAGTTGGGATAAAGTTTAAAAAAGTAGAGTAAGCTAATTACATTGTCGCCAAACCACAAACTTTGCTGGTTCCCAGAACAACATCTTTTATCCAGATAGAATTTCTCATTATCTACAGGAAAGTTTGACAGGACGAAGGAAAGAAAAAAAAAAAAAAGTGCTATTTACTGAGATGCATTGAATGTGACAAACAACTTTTGTTTGAGTGTGGTCAGTACGTTGTGACGTCACGAGGCTCAAGCTGTATTCACTGTATCGGCTGCATGGATCTTCTCCATCCGTCCATATAACTAGCATCTATACATCCACTATCTACACCCTTTCCTTATGCTTCAAGGGTCGAGTGGTGGGGCGACTTGAGGCAGGATGCAGTCCACCACTGTAAAGCTGGTTCAACACGTAGAGACGACCCGTCAAACTCACTCCATTTTGGATTTGTTTGGTTGTTTGTTAGACTTCAGACTGAACCGTTCATCTCTGTCTGGATTTGCTCCCGTCCAGGACTCGTATGCTTATGTAGACTTTTGGAAATTCGTAGTTAGATATAACTGCGATTTCTATGTTAAGACTGTAAAAACATTTTAAGGTTGCAGGTTCGGTGCCAGATACGGCAACAGATAGAAGAGACGGGGAAGTGTTGAGTATTTTCAGGTTACTTTCTGTTTAAAAATGTATCTGTGAGACATGTATGTTTCTAATGGTGAGTAAAGGTGTAATCTCAATCTGTAAAAGGGCCATAGTACTTGAGTTCAGTTAAGGGCTGCGCTAATATACTCTTTTGGACCAATTCACATACTATCTGGTTAGAAAATCTCTGTAGCTATGATCAGTAATTGAGAGACAGAGGGTATTTTGGCTATTTTCCTCCTCAAGACTGATCAATATTAGATACTTTACCTCCTGCAGTTAAATATTTGATCTCATTCAAAGGCCAAATATGATCAAACCAAGCAGGATTGGCTGACAACTAAGTTTAGGGTTTTGAAAGTCTCCTCACAAGTAACTGGGCTCGACGCCTCCGCCTGTCAGGAGACGTCTGACGTTAGCTCCGGTCAGCACAAACGCACAGAAACTGCAGTTCAAGGTTGAATGGTTGAAAGTGAAAGTTAATGTCGGCCCATTATACAGAAAACACATCCTCTCCCTGTTCCACTTGACACATATCTCGTCCTGTGAGGGCACGTTGTTGACGCGCCAGACATGGACCCACACTTGTGAACACACCAGCACATACTGACATGGATACACACAGAAAGCAAGGACACCAATACATATTTACATACCCCTCAACCTCGCTCACCACGCCTCCCTGTCAGGTCAAACCTTTAATGATGCCGAAGAGAGAGGGAAACAAGGAGTGAGAGAGAACGGGTGTGAAATGCTTCCCCTCCAAATGATGTTGAGGTCATCCGTTTTTAGGCAGGGATGGGAGGACGTAAATTCTGAATGCGGCATGATTTCAAAGGGAGAAATCTGCATAATATCTGGCATGTGATTGGCAGGAGAGGGCGTGGAGGGAAAGGAGAAAAGGGATGAGAGGGGGAGAAAAACAAGAAGGAAGTCGGGAGTGAGTGAAGCTGAGACTCTGTAAACACCTCAATATTTCATTGGGAGTTGTGGGTTTTTTTTGTAGGACACTAAACTTGTTTATAGTAAGAGGCACTGAAATTTGAAACAGACTTTTTTGGGGTTCATTTACGACTCAGATTAAAGAAGTGACAGTTGGTGTGAGTTTTTCTTTTCTCGTATAAAAAAAGTAAACAAAAAGAAGTTTCTCCAGAAGTTGATGAGAAGAAGAATCTTCTCACTTTATTTGTCACTTCTGTAAACATTTCACAAAGTTTTTATGCTCAATCTCTAGTTTAAACTCATATTTGCAAATTATGGTTCCATTTGGAGTCAAACAATAAAGCACTCTATGCATTGGATGGAGGTCGCAGGTGGGCGTGTTCTGCCCTTAAGCTCTCAGTCAGGCTCCAATTCCTACTCCTCCAGATATGGTTACTTTTATATGGTGCTGGCCAAAACGCCAAACTTGAGGATTCATAACAGAAGTTCACAAAGCAAAGGGTGATGTCCTGGTGGGTTGGAAACTTGTGCTGGACTGAGGTCAGGGGAAAGAAATAATTTCCTGGCTGTACTGGCTGTAACATTTTCCTGCACCGTCCTAAGGTTGGTAGAAATGTCTTCTATCTAGAATTCAAAGAGAAACATTGAGTTATTTAGTTTTTCCTTCAACATTTCTCTCCAGATTGGTTTTTATCAAAGTTGTCGATGAAGATATCAAGTCATAGTTTATCATGAATTACTTTCTGCACTAAAGCAACATCAAAATAGGAGGGAAACTGCTTAAAATAATCTGTGTGCTGTATTCATTTCTAATTGAATTCCTCCTCACCGGACCAAACTGTGTGTGTTTGTGCGTGAACTGTGTTTTAATCCTCAAGAAGGAAGGATATGTTTTTTTCATGGATCCACATCGGATTCAATGGAGCGTGTTTGAGGAGCTCAGATTGAATCGAGGTCTCTGACGTGAACTGCATGGCAACGCGGGCGCATGCAAATCGAGGTCTTTCACAGAATGTTCTGAAAGCTGCTCTTCCTCCACGTGGGCGTCCTGAGGTCAAGTCGTTGAGGGGGAGAGGCCTCCGGATGGAACAGCTGCTTTGTCACTTTCCATTACAAGTTCCACCTTTTCATTGTGCCCACGACACAAGGCGCTGATAGACGTGTGCGTCACTGACATTTTAAGATAAACCTGATCGTTCTCCTATATGAATCCAGCTTGAACTAGAATGTGATGCACTGGTTCTCGTTGGTTCTCCACTCTGCGGCCTCGTCTAACCTTCTGGATTTTCTCTCAGGGCAGAGCCTCGTCTCTCTATCACCTCACCGGACATTACTGAAAGGCTAATGGCCATTATCACTCTATTAGCCTTCTCACTACCCCTTGTCCTTTATCTCTTCCTACAAGATTATTAACTCGTGCTCCACAGAGAACACAACCACCAGGACTATTTTCAGACCGACAAAATAATTTACCATTATTTACTGTGCGTAAAGAATTGCATTTTTCAATATTGATATATTCTGATATCCTCCTGGAGTTCATGAACACCAAGACTTCCTCCAAGGGTAGGGGTAGCATCACTAGTTCTATGAGAGGACATTTAGGTTAAATACATTGTGTAAATGCTGCAGTTTCAAGTCAAATTGAATATCAAGGTGTAGTGTATTCACTAGAGTAAAAGATTTTAGCATGTGTTTAAATATAATGACAGGCTGATATTTATGATGTCTATTTTGGTGACTCTCAGACATTCTCAGAGAGTCTTTCAGTTTTCTATTCAAGTAGGTATTTCCTTGTTTGGAAGGACCTTTGACCTAGGGAATGACCTCTGACCAAGCACATGGATGGAGGTTAAGGGAAGATCCTTGACCATTGTATTTTCATCTTCATGTACTAAACACGTCCTTATTAGGAGGCCTTAGGTGAGATGACATGTTACCCGACGCCATGGGTGGAACTAACCTCTCTATATAATGTGTGTTTTACCATAGCCTGTCAGACTTCACCATTTGGCTGTGTGATTTCTCCGAGTTCTAGAGCTCGTCCTGACCTGTGAAACTTCTGTGTAATAAACATTATTATACTTGTTAGTACTGGGTCCGCGTTCCTTTACTTCATCATCAACTTCTACAACAACCACATCAACCTCTCGGCTGACCAGAATACACGTCAAAGGCTTACAGACACCTGTATGACACCACAGGAACAGGATGACACCTGTCACATGCTGTCTTGTTCACTGTCAACCAAAGTTACCATATCATATTTCACCTCAGGATTCAGCAGTTTCTGCCTCAACATCATGTATTAGAGCTTCAGTTGTTCCTCAGCTTTACAAGATGTGTTTTTCTTCTTATATATATTAGAGATTATAGGAATATCATGAACATTTTTAGTTTTTGATAAAGATGAAATTATAGGTAGCCGAGATCAAGAGCTCTCGCCTGTTGACTCAACATGTGCGGGCCAGCAGAGGTGGAGCCCTCATGTCTGCATCCGCGTAATTGCTTTGTTGTGATGGAGATGGAGGGTAATGATTCAATATACACAGTATCCACTCCACATCGCTCCAGGCAAGAAAGAAAAGGCAACAGTCACACACTTGTAGATGAGAACTTTCAAACACACACACATACACCCACACACACCCACACCCTTATCAGTCTTACCTAACCTGTCCCTGCTCCGATCTCCTCCTGTGCTTTGAACGTAGCTTCGATACGTGAGCACTAAGCAGGAGACAAAGAGGAGATGGTGGAGGTTTAATGAGGAGGAGCGGGAGCAGATAAGATGGAGGAGCAGGAGAAGCAGAACGAAGGGCGGAGGAGGAGGAGGAAGGGAAGTTGTAGGGAACAGACAAAGAGAGACAGGCGGAGAAAAGAGAATGAAGAGGTGTGTGTGTGTGTGTGTGTGTGTGTGTGTGTGTGTGTGTGTGTGTGTGTCATGTCCGTGGTAGTGGTGGACACACACTGAGGAGGGAGATTGAAGGAGGACAGCGGCGAGCACACCCACCCCTCAGAGCAAGGGATTGAAGCAGAGAGGAGGAGGGGGGTGATGAAGAAGAGTAGAGATAACACTGAAGATGAGACAGAAGTGAGATAGGTGTGTACGAGTCCATCTCGCAGCATCAGGCAGATTATCACATGTTTTCCATACACACACACACACACACACACTAACTCACACAGCGATCAATCGCCACTTAGTGGAACCCAACCCTCTCACTGCACTGTAAAAAAAGAAAAGTTGACTCAACTTAAAAAAGTAAAGCAACCAGCTGCAACGCTTTTTTGAGTTGACCTCACTTAAGGGCTTGTGAGTTGTGTCAACTTAAATAATTAAGTTCACTCAAAATGTTATATAGAGTAGCTCTGAATGGTGATGTTCTGTTAGACTAATTTAACATCTCCATTCAGAGCTACTCAAATCTACAAGTTAGGAATACTAGATTATATGCATGCTAATGATTTGAAAACATACATCAACAGAACTGGATAGTTTCAGTCGAGAGAACTTAAACTTAAACTTGAAATGCTTAGTTAACTCAACTTTGCTGCCCATCAGTTGAGCTAACTCAAGTTTACTCTATTCATACTGTTGTGGAAATTCAATAATAACAGCAAAATTCTATAAAGAATCTGTTTATTAAGAACACAGGGGTTAACATTATATACATCCAATAACTACAAAAAAGGCAACATTGAAATTGCAGCAGCAGGGATGCTTAAGTGAACTTGGTAACATTATACAATTATTTTCAAAGATAGAATATGTAAACACATAACAAAGTGCAGAACCAGCTCTCAATACTTTAGCTATAATATAGAAAACAGTATGATTGACACTATGAATCACAAAACATGTGTTAGTCAGATACTTGAGGAAACCACTGGCCAAACCCAGCAGTGAAGAAAGTGCATCCATAAAAAACATGTAACAAGACACAAACGTGTTCAGTTGCAGAGATAACCAAATCCAGCACTTAGTAAACACTAACTTCCAATGGGAACATGGGATTCGTAGCAACACTACACAAACTTGTGTAGCTACTACTGAACTTGAAAACATATTTTGAGGAATAAAGTGACATGTCTATAGAAAGTGCATCCATAAAAACGTGTAACAAGACACAAACGTGTTTAGTTTCAGAGACAAACAAATCCAGCAGTTAGTAAACACTAACTTCAAATGGGAACATGGGATTTGTGTAGCTACTACTGAACTTAAAAACATATTTTGAGGAATAAAGTGACATGTCAATGTGTGCAAATATGTGCATTGAACACATGTCTATGTGTCATGGTATCGGGCTACTTTAACAAGTTGTTTTTCAGAGCCTGAACACGGGCAGAACACTCTGTGCCAAGGTTCATAAAAATCTTTTGAAGGGCCTCAAAAGTGTACCTCAACCCTTTGGGGTAGTCCAGGTTGAGGTTGTAGATGCATCCAAAGAGAAGGACAATGGCTGTACTGATGTCAGAGATGTCCTCCACAACAACCTTTTCCTCGATGACAAGGGCAATGTTGATTGTTCTGGGCATTGAGTGAGCTCTCCCAACATCATCTTCAACAATGGTGACTATGCCAAGTTGAACACCTGCAACGGACGTTTCCTCCGAGTCTGTATCATAGAGAAAACAAACAGACATTACTTAAATTTTTAATGTTTTCATCACCACATTTATAAATAAATTATATACCCCTGCCCATGAGTAAAGTGACATGCACCTTTATGAGTTAAACTTTGAGTGCAAGTGACCACTGTTCAAAATATGAAGAAATTTCCTAACGACAAATTTAAGATACATTAAAAAATACAATTTGTAAGGCCACCAGATAAATTTTGACCACCCAGATGTCATCAATTAATCCATGTGAAGGGATAATTTGTGCGAAATCTGGCATTTTTTTTCTAAAGGTGCTCTTAAAATTCAGCTGGTGTGCAGTTTAAAAGGTGTGGGATAATCCTTTGATTCCATAAGTGTTAACAATCCAAAAAGGATGGACAATATCTCACCCTGACAGTGCATATAAAATCGGCCACAATCCAAACACTAAAACTTGCAGCAAAATTTACTGATTTAAGGTTTTTTTTAGGTCAACCCTCATAGATTACCTCTTGATAATGTGTTTTTACTTTTATTGTTAAAGATTTCAGCCTTAATTAGGGATAACTACTTATATTACATTAAAGGGAATATAAATAAGTGGTTTTATTGCATATTCCTATCAAATGAATGCGTTTGCTCCTTAATCAGAGATGTACTGGCCCCTTGTATATTTATATTGGCCCAGCTATTAAAAAAATTGAAGAAAAAAACTTCAATGGTATAAACCGAAGTATTCTTACCAGACATGTCTTCAGGACGTTGCCTGGATTCTCCCTCAAATAGAGAGGTAGACCTCGGAGAGCTGTGGCCTTCCTTTGTGCAAGCACATTGGTTGTCTGAAAGACACAAATAAAGTTAAAAAAAATATACCATGGCCTGAAAATAAAATCACACCACACCTATTCACAATTTATGTTAATGTCTGTTTGCAATGTGAAAATGCACTCTCAGAAAACCTTAATTTATCTCCTACTTGCATTACCTGTTCATCAAGGTTGTCAAGGAGGGCCTTTAAGTCCTTTCCTAGTGTCCTGCTACGTGTTCTGTAAAGCTTTATCAGGTTTGAGGCGTGTGCATCCAAAGATGTGAAGAATGTCTTCTTTAGATCCACTTGAGTGATTCAAAAAAACTCAGCATATATCTAAGAGAGGAGAAATAACAGTATTAGTGTTAATACAGACTCCAATTACAGAAGGTGCCCACATTGTACAGTTATAAACTAAAAAGGTTTGCTACATCCGGAAGCTGAGCAGAATGGTGGAATTGGTAGAGCATTTAGGACATTACACATTATATAAAAAAAAAATCTTACCAACAGTAAACAGTAAACAATAAACAGTCACATGCTGCCTCAAATGAGTCCTTAGATGGGCTATGTATTTCTTTGGGGCACAGATGTCTTTAAAGTCACACAATTGACAAAAAAAGGTGACTTCTACTTCAGTTTTTCTGGACTTTGTGTGTACTCTTGAAAGGTGGCATTTTAACCCACCGCTTGTTTTGAAAGTGCAGCAGCAGTCAGTGTACAGGCACGGCAGTGGCCAGAAGCGTCCCCGGTAGTGGCAAAGTCGGTAATGCTTGAGGAGAATATCCTGATTAGGGTGCGAGAACTTGCACTCCTTACACTGCATCCAAATCCTGTGAAACAAGGAAAACACATTTAGTTTATGAGTTTAACACCACCCAAATGAACAAACTCAATTTGGCTGAGGCAGAGGTAGGCAACCTTTACATCAAAAGAACCATTTTGCCCACTCTTCGCCCAAATAAAATTTGTCTGGAGCTGAGAAACATATTTGATAAGAAAGCTTATAAAGTTGCATTTATGAAATTATAGAACAATAAAGAACTGTTGACTTTTATAGCTATTTTTACCTGTTACAAAGGAAAACACCAAACTCTTATGAAGAGAAGAAAAATACAGAGGCAAGTGTAGGTGTACTTTGAAATAAATTAAACACAGAACTATGTAGGGCTATTTGAGTTACATTTCCCCATATTTGTGGGAAATGTATGAAATAAGTAGTTATTTTGAGATAAATAACACGTGAACGAGCTCTGTATGAAAACTTAATTGTTAAATTCACCGTTATGCTAAGATTCAAACAGAAAAGACACCAACAGACGACACATACCCCAGTATACACAAGGAGAAGATCATCAAAATTTACCATTATTTTATTGATAACTCAACTTAACACGTTGGTAGTTTATAAACGTAGCACGGTGGTTTGGGTGGGGTTGGTCTACAGATAACTTAAAGTAAGCAAACACGTGGCTTTCACATGTAGCTGAAAGTTAGCAAACACGTGGCTTTCACGGGTAGCTAACAGGTAGATTTTATGGATAGCTTACACATGTAGTTTTGTAAACGTTGTGAATCATTGCATTCGAAAGACAACGGGTCGCAGAATAACCAGTAAAATAGCGGCGGGAGTCTTACCTAGTTAGTGCTGGAAGAAAGTGAGGAGGACACGCAGCCGTAGGACATGCGGTCGGAGGACATCAGTCGACAAAACTTGCCGTCGGGCGATATCAGGCGGCGGAACTTGCGATAGAAGGACGTGAATCTGATCAACTACACCCCAACATGTCCGGACAAGCCCACTCTACCTGAGAGCGCTGGGCTGGCGTCTCAAAACACGAGTGCGCAGTGACGCTGACTACGTCATGACGTCGCTTTCCGGACGCGGAAGCCACGCTGAAGCGCCGTGCAGCGCTTGCTCCAACATTAACCAACATTGTCCCATCATTAATCTTTTTTTTCACTGCACTTCTCCACTTCAATTATTAATTTAATGTCATCCATGTTGAAGAAGTTCTCCGCTGTTTGCTCCGTTAAATGTCGGCTGTCGAGGGTAAATTACGTATTCTCCACTCAAGCCTGTGTGGAGAATACGTAGCCCCACTCTCTCTTTTTATCTTTATCACTGCTTGTGTGGCTGCAGTGGATGGGCATAGGGGGACATTTAATAATGTGGTTGGTAAAAGTGGTAAAATTGAAACTCCAAGACGACAGAAGGTGAATACAAAGTAAGGGGTAAAAAGAAATCTGAACATGCTATATATATATATATATATTTTATATGTGTGTGTAAATGTGTATAATAATAATACAAGACATAAATATATATGTTCACATATGTATATATGTTTGTTTGTGTGTGTGTGTTTATATATACATATCTAAGTAGATATATTCCATATATAAATGCATTCATATCATTCAATCTGAACTTATATTTGCATCCCGGAGCTGGCTAAGCAATATTTGAAGTTTCCTCAACTTAAAATGTTCAGTTGACTGCACTACTTATTTGTAAACTTGAAACTTTGGGTTTGCTCAACATTTAAAAAAAAAATTTGCTCACTCAACTTTTAAAAATAAGTTAGACCAATGATTTTGAAGTTGGGCTTTTTACAGTGTGTGTATCTGAAGTCTGATTACCAGCTGGCTGGAGTTATAAAACTGCTCCATTTATCTGTCTGCATCCGTCTTTCTCCCTCAATCATATGCACACAAAAACACACACACACACACACACACACACACTTCCTCTGGAGATGGATTTGAGAGCTTTTAGAACTGAGGGAAACGTCCACTGGAAATAAATGAATGAGCCGCTGAGTGAGCTGTTGAAGTCATTAGGAGCTCGTTCTCTCGGCTGCATACGTCTTGCTCAGCGCTAATTATCCAAGAGCCATTTGGTAGAAGTCTTTATCCAGAGAGGAAACCAGGCACAATGACGTCTGCAGCGCCATCTAGAGGTGGTTTTACTGGGAATAAAACCGGTAAAGTGTTCATGTTAAGGTAATTATAAGTAGGCAGGGACGAGAAGTCATTTCGAACCCAGACCTAAAAGAATGATCAAGATGAGTTCCTGTTTAAACTGGCGTCGCTTTTCCAGCCTTCACGGCTCCGGTCCAGCTCACAGAACAATTACACTTATTATAAATCATATCACGTGATGCTACTCAGCCAATCAAATGTGTTCAATTGTCACTTTGTTGTCGTTTCCTGCCAAATCCTATATGTTAAGACCTTATTTACAAATCTGTGAATGTGGATGAGCATCAGAGTCGGTGAGTGAGCGAGAGAGACGAGAGAACAGAGGGAGAGAAGTGATTCGGAGGAAAGAAAAAGCTGCTCAGCTGTTAAGATGTATTGAAATTGGTAAAGAAAAATGGTCGAGACTGTGAAGTTTATTAAATTTCACTTGGAAGAAATGTTCTGTGTCTATCTACGCCTTTCTGAATTTTGATTGAATACCGCTGCTGTAAAAGAAAGCTTCTGCAGACCCTCTTAATAATCTGCGAGGCTGTATAACAATATAGTTTTTATTTCGTTAATAGTGAGTTGCAGGAGGAGGAATCTCAACAATTCCCTTGCATCCATTACCCCCCCCCCCTTTTGCAGGCTTTGTCTATGCAGAGTGTTGTGTATTCACAATGGTTGCATGCACTGTTTATGAATCCCGAGTGTGTTGTACTGGTTGTCAGAGATCCCAGGACCGATTCCAGTAAAGCTGCTGCACTGGTTGACCGTCTGGCTCTTCACCGACCTTTTAGCCAGGTCAGCGTTTGTGGTGCACATGAAGGTGTGTGTTCTTCTGTGTCATTATATAGTGTACATGTGAACTAGATGAACAATGCACCCCCACTCCATCACAATAACCAACAAAATGAGAGAAGAGAGAAAGCAGAAGCAGGAATGTAAGGCCTTCTCATCTGCTGCAGAAAAACAGGAGGAGAAATAGCAAGAGTTAGAATTGAAGAGGAGGCGTAGGAAGGTGTGTGTGTGTGTGTGAGTGAGTGTGTGTGGGTGTATATGTGTGTGTCTGTCCTATTCAGTCCTGCTGGCCTTGTGCTTCGCTTATGCTAGCTGAAGGTTGAGCCTTGGGCTGCGATGAAAAGACCCCATCAGCGGCTATGAGCACCCTTTTCCTGTGTGTGTGTGTGTGTGTGTTTGTGTGCAGAGTATACACACACACACACACACAGACACACACAGGTTCCTGGTAGCCTTGAGCACCCACGACCCACACACATCGGAGACACACTCTCCCTTTTGTTCCTCCCAAACAGCTCTGTAGAAAAGTAATAAAGACAGGAGAGCTCTGACAGCCAGTTCAACCATCTGTCCTCCATCACTCTCTTCCTCTCCTCACCTTCATCATCTGTTCCTCTCCTCACCTTCATCATCTGTCTGTCCCTCCGTCTCACCTGTCTCTGTCTTTCACGATGGTTTATGTCTTGTGCGACAGCTTATCTGGTCTTATCACACCGTTTAACATGTTCTCCCTTCATTTTCCCCTGTCAACACATGGTAAAGGGTTTTTTAGACACCCGCTTGTTTCATCCTCCCTGTTTTTCCTGTCCGGTGTCCATCTTTTTTTGATTTTTTCCTCCTGTAGAAGTCTTTCTCCTCCTTTACTTCTCCCCATCTATTTCCTCCCTGTGCCTGTCACTGTCTCCCCTCTCCATCCCATGCTGAGTTTGCCTCCAGCCCTCCGTGCCGCTCTCTCCCTCTCAGCCTGTTTTTCTCTCCTCTGTCCTTCGATCTGTTTATTCTCTGCTTGTTTTTCTTGCCTCCTCTCGTCTCTCTCTCTCTCTCTCTCTCTCTCTCTTTCTCTCTCTTTCCAGACCTATAACACCACCACCACCACCTTTTCTTCTGTTACTTTGCTCCATCTACACTTTCTTCCCTGTCCCTGATTTCATCCATCTCCTCCGTCCAACCTCTCTTATTCCATCATTCATCCTCTCTTTTCTTTTCATCTCCTTATTCCTGCGCATGTTGCAGTTTATCCTATTCTTCATTATTTATTTATTTCTTTAACTCTCGCCGTCGCCATGTTTTTGCCCCCGGGTTATTTTTCTGTATCACCGTATGAGCACAATGATGAAAACATAACTTTTCCTTCTCAGGAATCCCATCACAATCACTATATAGAGATATTTTAAGTGTCACATTCTGTATTCACATTTCCATTTTCCCCCTGAAACTAAATTCTTAACATTATCCAGCTCCAGAAACACGAGGCTGATGGATCCACTAACGATCCTGTAAGTTCAGTGTTCACTTTGATTAAATTAAATTCCGTTTGTGAGAAATTCATTTTTCATATCTGTCATTTTTGACATAACAGCAGTCAGGTCTTAACATTACAATACCCATGAGCCTTGGGCCCCGTTGCTATGGAGAAGAACTCAGTCAGACTCTTTGTTGCTCACGATTGATTTAATCTGCGGAGCGTGTTAGCAGCTTTCTTAACCGCGTATAATCTTCAGCTCCGGTCCGACATTAGCAAATTCACTTCACAGGATTTCCAGGACTTTGATTGTGGAGTTAACTTCTCTCCACACAAGTGCAACATATTTAGAAAGATGTGTTTTTACTACGACAGCTCACACTGGAGAGGCGGTGGACTGGTGGCAGAAACTTGGACTATGGGCAGAAAAGGTCTCTGGTTCGTCTCTGGTTCGACTCCACGGAGAAACAACAAAAAGACGAACCTGGATTGATCTGTCCAAAAATCCAAGAGGATTCTCCCTACCCTGTCTAGTGCCCCTGAGCAAGGCACCTTACTCCCCCAACATCTGCTCCCCGGGCGCCGTACATGGCTGCCCACTGCTCTGTGTGTCCTGCACCAGATGGGTTAAAAGCAGAGGTTAAATTTCCCTCCTTGCATGTCTGTGCATGTGTTTGGGACAAATAAATGTATCTTAATCTTAATCTGTTAAACTGCTTGTTTGTGGCTGGTGGTTTTACCTCATGTAGATGGCTCTTTGATAGGTGCAAGTAGAATAGTCTCAATTATTTTATTTGTCTCTTTCTATTAATTCAGTTTTTGTAAGATCAGCATGGGGAAAAGGGCACGAAGTCCATATATGTACCAATATCCTAAAAGTGCTTGCAGGCTGAATAACATTATCAGTGTTAGGGCGTCCTTTTTCCTGATCCACACTAAAAATGTCCGGGTTCTTTCTTGGCCCATTTCCTTTTCTTCTTCAATGTCTTGTGGAAATCTGACCACCATAAATGACTTAGTGCCGATCCTCTGGAATAGAGTTGAAAATCAGGTAGCTAGAAATAACGTCCTCATTCAAATTGGTGTTTGGTGTTTGCTACAAGCTGTATTTCAATAACAAGGTGTCACATGAAGGATCCGTGGGACTCGACATGCGCCGCCTGCAGTGTCATCTGTTTGTATTTCCAGTGGAGCTCTATATAGATGTACTGGGACATGGAGTACATGTATGTGCTGAGGTAAGCTGCAGTTGTTATATAGAGGGCGACTCCGTGTGAGCGCTGGTCTGCACACAGAGGACATAACACCCAGGTCAGCTGAGGTCACGCTGATGTAGGAACTGCTTGAGACGAGGTTTTCTCAAGAGTAGGAAATACAGAATTGTATTGAGTTTGCATTTCAAGCAGCAATATCTTAATGTGAGTCTCCACTCTACCCTCAACAACTGCTTAGATTTAAAGCCCTTTTCATTAACCTGGGCTTTTCAGTGCCTCTCGAGACTCTACTCTCCACCTCTGGCATTATCCTGCTGTTTGTTAAACTTGGTGCCCTCTTTTTGTCAGATTATGCGATGGAGATCTGTTTCTCGATGGAAGCCAGTGGACCAGTGCAGCTTCTGTACAGCTAATGGTTGATCGATCTGAAAGAGAGGCCACCAAGTTGATTCTTTCCAGCCCAACCTATCCCATAATACAATGTGGTCATGTTTAAAACTTTAACACCTAAGGGCACCCATTTTAAAGACAACATATTTACAGCGTTTTTGATCACCAGACAGTCTTTCTTGTTCGTAGCTCTTTGGCTAGACAACGGGAAAGATGGGACAAGCTCAAATCCAGACCACCTCACTTTGTTTTGGCCGCCCTGGTCTACTCAGCCGATGTCCTCTGTGTCCTCCGTTGGCTGAGTTAGACCGGGTTCTCCGAAGGATGATTTTAGCTCCAGGAGAAGTTTATCAATTAGCACAATCGCCTGTAAGGAAACAACTGCAGGTGCCGGCTGAGTTGAACTCTCAGGATCAGCATTGACTCTATTGACCACTTTTAATGGTGGAATTAAGTTTAGCCTCTGCAAATGCATTAAACCGCCGACAACAAGCACACACTCGATACTTCTCCCCAGTTCCTTCTCTCCGTCAGTGTTAAGAGCCGTGACTTCAGCTAATAGAACTCCCTTTGTCACCTTGTCTCCATTGGGGAATAACACAACCCCCCCCACACCCGAGACAAACTCACTGAACACTGTGTTACTGCATCTCTACCGTGTCGTCAGCCAGGACCAGAGCTGAGTTGCAGGCGTTACAATGATGAGTGTGTTTCATTTAAAGTCCCATTGATCAGTACGGCTTATTATAGCCATTTGTTAACCCCCCCGTGTGAGTCTGCTTCTGTGTGTGAGTCTGTGAGGGTGTGTGGGTCATTTTGATGGTGAGACACTCAAATAAATATCTGAGCTAATTGTGTGCTGACACCTGAAGTAAAGGTTTCTCATCCTCGTTGTTTATTGTTAAATTTACAATCAAGAAATGTATTATTTCTGAGCTTATCACTTATTGTATCTGAGAAAATCAGCTCAGCTAGACGCCAATTTGAGGGATTTCTAACGAGGAAATGTTCAGTTGGATATGAACTTAAAAATGTAAAACATGTCGGGCGTCAGTCGTGACTCTCTCTCTCCCCGTCACACGTGCTTGTTTTGAGAGATGTACTGCACACAGCGTGTCTTTCAAACTTTTACCGACGATGGCTCCACTCTTCTGGTTCAAGGTAACACTGATGGGTTGCCATGGTTTTGGTGGCGAGCACAAACCTTCATCACACGGCCCTCTGCTTTAAGTCTCATTTCTTTCTTCTCTCTCCGCTCTTGCAGAGGCACATAGTGGGAGGAAGCCAAGGTCTGAGGAGAGGGTGGAAAGATAGAGAGACACTATTTAATGAAAAAGACTAAAGACTATGCCTGAGTGACAATGGGAGAGTTGGGGGTGGGGGGGGGGGTATTTTTGCACCCAAATCATTCGAGTTTATCAGATGTTCGAACGCCATGAATCTATTAATCGTGTTGATAAATATGTTTTGCCAACGAGCTTCTTCTTCCAACTTGTCCCATGTCTCATTGATCATGGTTCTTCTGTTAAAGGTCCAAAAGGAACTTGTTGATTTTGTCTCTTTGGACTAAAGCTGTAGTTTCCCTGTCACCTGTTTAAACCTCGGTCCAGGTGACATGTGCATTTGTTTTGGAAGGAGTGAATAAAAGACTTGAGACATCGCAGCTCTCTTTAGAATGTTTTTACTGCAATGATACAACAAGGGCTTGATCTGTTTACATCCTCTTCTCACACCTCTGTCTCTCTGTCTCTCTGTCTCTCTGTCTCTCTGTCTCTTTGTCTCTCTGTCTCTCTGACTCTCTGTCTCTCTGTCTCTCTGTCTCTCTGTCTCTCTGTCTGTCTGTCTCTCTGTCTGTCTGTCTCTCTGTCTCTCTGTCTCTCTGTCTGTCTGTCTGTCTGTCTGTCTGTCTGTCTGTCTGTCTGTCTGTCTGTCTGTCTGTCTGTCTGTCTGTCTGTCTGTCTGTCTGTCTGTCTGTCTGTCTGTCTGTCTGTCTGTCTGTCTGTCTGTCTGTCTGTCTGTCTGTCTGTCTGTCTGTCTGTCTGTCTGTCTGTCTGTCTGTCTGTCTGTCTGTCTGTCTGTCTGTCTGTCTGTCTGTCTGTCTGTCTGTCTGTCTGTCTGTCTGTCTGTCTGTCTGTCTGTCTGTCTGTCTGTCTGTCTGTCTGTCTGTCTGTCTGTCTGTCTGTCTGTCTGTCTCTCTGTCTCTCTGTCTCTCTGTCTCTCTGTCTCTCTGTCTCTGTCTCTCTGTCTCTCCTGCTGATGGCTTGGCTGACATACAGTATGTTGATTGTTTGTCTTTGGTTTTAAGTATGTTAAGAAAAGACAAAATGTATGTAAAATTTTCGTCCTGGGTCAAGCCAAGATGGCTGTTTACATTACCAGGAGAAACAAGGTCGAGCAACAACCAGGGACTAATGTCATTGCTCTGTTTCCTGCCCTTGTAAAAGCCAGAGTTGTGGTTGATTTCAGGTTTTATGAGCTAATACAAAATCTCGAAACATTTAAGGATGTATGGTGTGTCAAAGAAGCGATCTGCACTGTAAAAGAAAATGAATTGCATTTTAGCCATATTTTATATTTTATTTTAATGTTGTTTGTTTACAATTGTTAATCTCTATTTATTTGATGGAAAGGAATAATTGATTGCCCTACTCTTGTTCTGTAAAACTGAATAAAGTAGGTATTTAAAAATCAAAAAAAAAATCTCTGTCTCTCTGTCTCTCTGTCTCTCTGTCTCTCTGTCTCTCTGTCTCTCTGTCTCTTTGTCTCTCTGTCGCTCTGTCTCTCTGTCTCTTTGTCTCTCTATCTGTCTGTCTCTCTGTCTCTCTATCTCTCTGTCTCTCTGTCTCTTTGTCTCTCTGTCTCTCTGTCTCTCTGTCTCGCTGTCTCTCTGTCTCTCTGTGTCTCTGTCTCTCTGTCTCCGTCCATCCCACCTGAGACCAAGTCCCTCCACGTACAGGGGCTTTACGGTGGCTGGAGTATCAAACCCACACTGTGACACCCAGCTGTTTCCAGGAGGCATCGGGATGAGGTGAAGTCTCCTGATCCTTACTGTGATCTCATCCATCTGGTTTGTAAGAGACCTGGAGTTGGCGCAGACTCGGCAGCGCTGGTCTTTACTGGTTGGTCTTTAGTCTGATGCAGGTATATAGAGATTTTTGGCACGTGTGTGAAGAGGGGAATAGAGGAAGGAGGATGATGGAGTTTTAGCCAGTTGAGTAGTGGGGTCTTCCTCTGCAATGTTATCTTGATGGATGGAGCTCATTTCTTCTCCAGAGGAGATTAATGAGCAGGGGTCAAACTGTGTGAGGCCTTCACACACATACACACATACAGATACACACATACAGCTGTGTAAGAACACACACAGTCATGTAGAAATGAACACATGAACCTGCAATGAGGAGGTCAACGAGCACAGTTGGTGGGTTTTGAAGAAGACGGAGATCTTTCAGTGACCTGAGCTTCAACAAGGAAACTGAGCTCAATGTAATGCACTCACAAAATTTGGATTTACAGTTGTGAGGAACCTTCTGTTGTAAGAAGAACATCACAAGTTGCTGGATAATTCAAGAAATTTAAGTTCTTAAAAAACCCTTTAAAGTATTTATTTGCTTTTCAACCATTGAGACATTACACTATGTACATTTCAGTACATATTCAGCATATTAAGAACATTGTATACCTGTGATGTTGATAGACCGCTACTGTATCACTATATTGCTCATAATGTTGGGATAACGTTTTTCATAAATTGATGGAGAGAAATACCTTTTTTAAATTTCTAATTATTTTCAAATATGATTCCCAGGGCTCGATGATGATATTGAATACCTGATTTTTATTAAATCTTGAATGAATATCATTTATTTCTTACAATTTCCTCTGCCTCTGTCCGCTCACTGGGGACAGAGCTGCAGAACATGACACCTGGGACCTGATTAGAAGAATAAAATATGAAAGAAATGAAAACTGTTTACACGCTTCCTGTCCCCGTCTCAACATCGTGTTCTTCTCCTTTTCACTTTACTGATGTCCTCCTCCTGTTTTGCCTATAGGTCGAGGAAGGTGGAATATCTGTTGTCCCGTAAAAACCGTGTTCTCTCCATCCAGCTGCATATTTCCCTCCCGTCTTGTTTTCTTCGCCCTTTCAAACAAACACTCTCATCCTCCTGAAGGGGGAAAGTGTAATGAAAGCACCTTGACCTTGAGGATGAAAGATTCCTGAATACCACATGGATCCTTTGTGCGGAGAAAATTCAATTCTGCTCAGCTCCGTGCGCTATTTCGTTTTTTTTTTAAAGCTGCGTTCTTGATGTTGACACTACAAACACTTGCAGCGACAGTAATGTATAAGTATGGATGATGAAGATCTTTTCATGTATAGATGTTCTACTTCATTAGTTTAACTGCAAGAGACGACACAGATATCATGCAACAACATTAACATCTGAGGATTTACAATTTATTCTGACCTGCAGGACTCTAAAAAATGGTTATTTGTTCAGCTGCTGTCAAAGAAAGTGTGATTTTTCTTGCAGCTTTATCATTCTGTGTGTGTAGCTTTATAAAAACTGCTCAGACGATTTTTCCGAAATGTGTAAAGTCGTTACAACAGCGTACGTGTTTTACCTACAGGCCTTTTCTCTTTTCCAATGTTAATTATTGGTATTTTTTGGGATTTTAAAAAAGCTAGCAAATGGTGACCTGACAAATTTAACACACGGGCTCTTTATCTCAAGTAACTGGCCCGTAGTTTGATTCCTGGCCTGGCTTCTGTCTCTGGCAAATAAAAGCGGAATACCAAAAATGTTTTACTTCCAGATTTACTCAAAATCTAACCAACCAAAAAACACCAAGCAGTTACTTTTAGATTTACCTGACACTACTCAATCATCGCTTGAGATCATTAGCTAAAAAGAATCGCAATTTAACTCTGAATATTGGTCAGAAACTTTGGTACCTAAAACTTTCTCAGGCCGTGGCTTACATTGAACTTGCGTTACTGATATTCCTCATTGTTCGATCGTTAATGTTAATGTGATAACGCAGTTTATGTACGTCAGCATGTTTTATATGTTTGGATCTGGAGGCGGTGTCAAATACTCATTTGTCTAAAAATGTGTTTTATCAATGTGTAAACACATATTTCCTTGAATGTGATTATCCTCAAAATTTGATAATTTTAAACCAACTTTTCCGTCATGGCAGTTCAACATTTTCTATTTGGCAATGCTAATCCTCATGGTAACACACACACACACACTCACTCACACACACACACACGCTGTGTTACTGCAGGTGATGGGGCTTTGAGAGAATTATACTATCAATTCCAGTGATTCTTCCTGCATGTATGAATGTGCGTGTGTGTGTGTGTGTGTGTGTGTGTCAGAGTGTGATAGAGCACCCCCCCTCTCTCTCTCTCTCTCTCTTTCCAGGCTTCTCTGTCTTTTCATCTATCTCCGTCTCTCCTGGGAAGCTGCAGTTGATTGTTTTAATGGAGAATTCAAACAGACCTCCCCTCCTCTCTGTCTCAATGCTCTCCCTCCCTCTTTTTTCTTCTGTCTTCTCTCTCTCTCTCCCTCTCCATCCCTCTTTCTGCCCTTCTCACGTTCACTTGCCAAAATATCACCCAGCGTTTTCTCCTTCTTTTTTTGGCCGTCTGTCACTGATCAATACGCTGAAAAGGCCAAAGAGAGGGAGGGACTATGAAAAAAAGACATTGAAAAGAGAGCAAGAGAGGAGCCGAAGAAGAAGGGAAGTGAGTGTCTTTATCAATCTTTCATTCCTCTATCAATTATTTTTAACCAGCTCCCTCCCTCTTCTTTACTCCGCCACCGTCTCTCTCTCTCTCTCAGCCTCGCAGGCTAAACGTCTCTTGTAGAAGCAAAGTGCTAATTCAACATACTGTATGCCAGGCGAGCCATCAGCAGGAGAGAGAGAGAGAGAGAGAGAGAGAGAGAGAGAGAGAGAGAGAGAGAGAGAGAAAAGAGGGGGGGACTAGAAGAGAAGGAGGACAAAGGATCTTAGAAAGACAAGAAATTAAAGAAGAGGGCAAGAGAGAAAATATGCAGGACGTAAAGTATGAGCATCTCAATAATGAATGAAATTAAATATAAAATAAACTGGAAACAAACAACAGAGGATTTGAGAGAAAGCAGAAATAAATTTACTTTTTTAAGATGCTGCACTGGAAAATGAAAATAATCTTCTTTATCAAAGGCTAATTGCAGTTTAATGCAACTTTGGTTTAGTTTTGTGTCATTTCTATCAATTACAACATAACATAAAAGTACTTTGAAAATAGTTTGTTGTCCGAATGAGACGTAAGAATATTAATACCACTGTATCTGTCAAATCAATACAAAGCCGGAACCAGAAGAGGGTTCATTTAGATTATTATAGAGAGTGGAAACAAGGACACTACTCGCTCTTTTCTCATGTTGACACTTTATTTTACTGAATGGAATAAACATAATATATAACTTTAATTATAGTTAGTGTGCTTTAGAGAAGCTGGAGTCAGGCTAGCTGCAGCTTCTTCTTCTTCTTGTTGTTCTTCTTCTTCTTCTTCTTCTTCTTCTTCTTCTTCTTCTTCTTCTTCTTCTTCTTCTTCTTCTTCTTCTTCTTCTTCTTCTTCTTCTTCTTCTTCTGCAGTAATGCACCAACGTCAAGAAGCATTACTGCCAGTTACTGTATTTGCCTCTTCTTCCTCTTTGGTTCAAAGCACAAACATGATGGTGAAGTCAATCTTCTCTCATCTCTGCATGTGAAGAAAAATCCTTTAAAGGAGACTTGTTATTCATTTGTGTTATTTCTTGAAAAGGTTTCCGAGCTCAAATCAGAAAAACGCATCACTTTCCTAAAACTGTCCTTTGCTGCAGCTCCTCTTTTCAGCCTCTGTCTGAAACACTTGGATTTAGCTCCTGTGTCTTTAAGGCCCTCCTACTGATGAATCCCACTCTGTTGTGATTGGTCGTAAGTTTGTTATACAGATTAGAATAACTACTGACGTGGTGTTTAAGGTCCAGTGTGTAAGAACGTTTACATTCACAAAATATCAATAGAACATCCTAGAGGAGAGAGAAACTGAAGTAGCATCATACGTCTCCTTACAAATATATTATCAAATTGGAATTTTGGGAGAGAAAATTAGGGCAGGCTGACTTTCTGGGTCATCTTTGATCAATGCAGCTGTGTTGAATTGAATTCAGCATTTTGACAGTTGAGTATTACAAACATTAAAGTTGCATTTGGCAGCTTCACAAGTTGAAAATCGCTGTTATCGTTGTGAAGAATTGTGATTTAATATCAGAAGCCCCCCCACTCACCGGATCTGGTTAGTGCCAAATTGGACATCAAATCTGATGTTTGATTTGTATCTTCCAGTATCCATGATCAGAAAGTGAAGGAATGATTCAACAAACATTGTAATTAGCAGGATATGACTCATTTTTCTGCAGCTTTCATGATGTTCGCTGACAGTCAATTAATATTAAAACATTATTCAAGTAAATAACAGTTGGCATGTAAACCCGACACTCAGACATTCAGATAGAAAGATGGATGGATGGATGGATGGATGGATGGATTAAAGAGAGGAAAAGAGTCTGACAGTTTGTCATGTAGCCTCGTGGATTTCCAGGCAAATATCGAAATGACCCGACTGACCAATCAGCTTACTGACATTAACACAGTAATTAACCAGCAGCCGGAGACCAGGCAACACCAGCAGCATCAGAGACGATGATGAACATCTGTGTGTGTGTGAGTGTGTGTCTGTGTCTGTGTATGTGTGTGTTTACTTAGAGGAGAAACACGCAAGAGCATGAGTGTGTGAGCAGAGACTAATAGATGATCACATGTCGTATTATGAATCCGTGTGTGTGTGTGTGTGTGTGTGTGTGTGTGTGTGTGTGTGTGTGTGTGGTGCAAACCTGCTGCTATGACTATTCCCCTCCGGTGGTTAACAATGTGTTGTCAACACATTTTGATTAATGTGTTGATTGCATTAATTGACCCTCATTATGTTTTCATGTGTAAACCCCTTGTTATACAAATACACAACAGTGTGTTATAATGTGCTACACATGTTGTTCTCAGGTGCTGTTGGATTCTGGGGCCTTTCACACCTTGTCATGGTTGCTGATACATTTTTAATACACATGTGAAATATCTTGGGTATTGATCATCTGCATGTATTACATTTCTTCTTTTTTTATCGCAGCCCTCTTACCAATAATCCTTCTCTGCTGTTTTCTGGAGTTGACTAACTTTGTGTATGAAGCAGATTCTTCCTCAATGAAAATGACTTTATTTCAACAATTCTTTTATTGGCGAAATGAATATGAATTCTGGTCAAAATGAGGAATTAAAGACTGTGTCACCCCCCCCCCCCCCCCCCCCCCCCCAGCCCAAACGTCACATCGCCGGGCAGAGTGGTCCAGAAATGTCATGTCCTCTTGCTAATGAGGAGGGTGTGTGTCTGTGTGTGTGTGCGTGTGTCTGTGCGTGTGTGTGCGTGTGTGCGTGTGTGCGTGTGTAGGGCTAAGAGGAGTTTAGGGCATGGACGCCTACAGAGGGACTTCAGACACACACACACACACACACACACACACACACACACACACACACACACACACACACACACACTGACATTTAGAAGCACCATAGACTCTAATTCTGTTTCAGCGTCTGGCCTTCAGACTGCACAGTGTCACACACACACACACACACACACACACACACACAAACACACACACACACACACACACACAGAGACACACACACACACACACTCCTCTTTACCTACTTCTTCTTCCTTTGTCTTTCAGTGACATCCCTCGGTCGATCGTCCCTGAAGTAGCCACACAACATCAACACCTGATAAACAACTTTGTAAAAACATGATATTCCCGCCCTGCAAAACCTCTTCTGCCACACTTACAGTAAACCACCTGACCTGTGTGACCCTGAGCTCTGAGCAAGGTTTCAATTTTGCAGGGGGAAAGAAATCCTTTTTAAAATTAGACATTACAGGTCCATGGAAGTTCATTAAAGTGACAGAACGAAGCCGGGCCGACGCCTTAAAGACCCACATGAGGCTCTCCTGCCTCAGCTAGTGAACACAGAGAGTGAGTCACATGAGGAAAATGAACACTCAACCATGTGATGCAACAGTGCTAACGTGTGACGGGCCTTTAGAGATGTTCAGCTAACAATTTTCCCTTTTGGATGAAGATCCCTGGACTTTGCTTATCCACTGAGACCAAGTTCTGACACGATAGCAGCACATTCATTAAAAAAACACCACAACACGACATTATGAGAATCAATTCTTCTTCTCTCTTTTTGAAGCAATGAATATGAAACTCCTAACTGTGCCTGATTTGATTTTTAAAAAGATTTATTCTCTGGGAAATTGGTCAAAATGTCTCAGAGAAACATTGTCTCTTCATTACCTTGGTCCCAATTTGTGTAAAAGCTTAACGGCTGCTTTCTTTGTCCAAGTTTCGTGAAAATCCATTCAGTAGTTTTGGGATATTCCTGCTGACAAAGAAACCAACGGACAGAGAAACAACTTCCTTATCATCTGCTTCCTTATCAGAGCCGATGAGCTACTGACCAGTTAACCTACTACTACAGATTAAAATGTGCAAAAAACAAGCAAAACTTTGACACCAGGACTGTTTTGATTTCCAGCAGAGAATCATTGTTGTTAAATGATGGAGTCTGAGATGATGCCCTCGAGCAAACCATTTAACCCTCTAATGCTCCAGCAGAATTGATAAGTGTCTCACAGGGGAGGTGCCAATAAAAACATTTCCTGTGTGTGTGTGTGTGTCTGTTTGTGTGTGTGTGTGCGTGTGTGTGTGTCTGTGTATACACCGTACCTGCAACCCCCTGTAACACCTCCCCTCAGGCTGTTACTGTAGATAATATAGAGTTCTTTACAGCCTGGTTAAATACGATCTAGAAAAGTGTGAACTTCACAGTCATAATATGCTCGACATCGCCCATCTGTCTTTCTGACACATGCGTTCATTTTGCAACAAGCTGCTTCACGCACACACACACACACACACACACACACACACACACACACACACACACACACACACACACACACACACACACACACACACACACACACACACACACACACACACATGCACACACACACACGCACACCCTCATCACTCACTATTGTTTCAGGTTTTTGGTCTGTTCACACAGACACACATAGACACAAAACACAACAAAAATACAGTGTGCGCACACACACTTGCACTGAAAGGGAAAATAAAAGGTAATGGAATACGCCTTGCTTCCCTGCCTCTCTCCATATGCTTTGTCTGCCCTCATTAAAAGTGACGGGTGCACATCACACACACACACACACACACACACACACACACACACACACACACACTCACCAAATCATATCATACCCAACTGTCATATTAGTAAAATATTAATGGTGAGCACGCCTGCTTGATATCCTCTTCTTGTATGTGTTTGTGCACGAGTTCCCTGTCAGAGGCTGTGTGTGTGTGTGTGTGTGTGTGTGTGTGTGTGTGTGTGTGTGTGTGCGTGTGTCTGTGTGTGTTGCACACAAACAGACAAAGATCTGAAATCTTTGTGGCGATCCAAGATGAAGGGAGGCTGAAGTAATTGGGTCGAGAGAGAGGTAGGGAGAGAGAGAGATTGAGAAAAATGAATAAGGGCAGGATCACTCCAAGGTGCCTGGAAGAGAGAGAGGGAGAGAGAGAGAGGAAAGATATAATAGAAAAAAATGAAATTCCCACAAAGAAAAATGTCTCATTTGTGTGTGTGTGTGTGTGTGTGTGGGACAAACTACATCAGCCTTTTTTATTTGTCTTTATTCTGATATAGTGACAGAAGTATGGAAAGATATTATGTGACCCAAGAAACCAGCTGGTCAGGGTCTGTGGTTTGTGCCCCAAATATCTTCATTCTTGACCCTATCAAAATAAAACAATGCTGACTGTTAAAAGAAAAGAAAAGAAAAAATTGACATCAATACAATTCAGTTAGTTTAATAAGAGTTCTGTTTGTATCTTGTTTAACTTTGTACTGCTAGTAGTGTCAATACTTTGGGTGTGACTCTATGATTAAGACTAAGGCCTGAGGTGTGTGATCTCCAACTGTAAAACTTAATGAGAATGCAGCCTACACATGTAATTACCAGCAAAACTACTGAGAACTCTAATCTTATTTAAAACATCTCATTCAGAGCAGTTCAATAAAATACTAAAGAGGAAGTTGTCAGGGTAACGGACAAACCTTTGAGTTGTATAACCGACCACTTTTAGTAAAAGTATGTGCAACTCTGTGTCCTAGAAATATTTATATATATATTTATATATATAAATATATTTATATATATCTGTCTGTGTCTCAGGGTTCAGAAGTGGATGAGGAGCAATGAAGCAGAGAAAGAGTCTGGACGGAGACAGAGTCCGGACGGAGACAGAGTCCGGACGGAGACAGAGTCTGGACGGAGACAGAGTCCTGACGGAGACAGAGTCCTGATGGAGACAGAGTCCAGATGGAGACAGAGTCCTGATGGAGACAGAGTCCTGATGGAGACAGAGTCCGGACGGAGATAGAGTCCGGACGGAGACAGAGTCCTGATGGAGACAGAGTCCTGACGGAGACAGAGTCCTGACGGAGACAGAGTCCGGACGGAGACAGAGTCCTGATGGAGACAGAGTCCGGACGGAGACAGAGTCCTGATGGAGACAGAGTCCTGATGGAGACAGAGTCCGGACGGAGACAGAGTCTGGACGGAGACAGAGTCTGGACGGAGATAGAGTCCTGATGGAGACAGAGTCCGGACGGTGACAGAGTCCGGATGGAGACAGAGTCCGGATGGTGACAGAGTCCGGACGGAGACAGAGTCCTGATGGAGACAGAGTCCGGATGGAGATAGAGTCCGGACGGAGACAGAGTCCTGATGGAGACAGAGTCCGGATGGAGACAGAGTCCTGATGGAGACAGAGTCTGGACGGAGACAGAGTCTGGACGGAGACAGAGTCCTGATGGAGACAGAGTCCTGATGGAGACAGAGTCCTGATGGAGACAGAGTCTGGACGGAGACAGAGTCTGGACGGAGACAGAGTCCTGACGGAGACAGAGTCCTGATGGAGACAGAGTCCAGATGGAGACAGAGTCCTGATGGAGACAGAGTCCTGATGGAGACAGAGCCCGGACGGAGATAGAGTCCGGACGGAGACAGAGTCCTGATGGAGACAGAGTCCGGACAGAGACAGAGTCCTGACGGAGACAGAGTCCTGATGGAGACAGAGTCCGGACAGAGACAGAGTCCTGATGGAGACAGAGTCCGGATGGTGACAGAGTCCGGACGGAGACAGAGTCCTGATGAAGACAGAGTCCGAATGGAGACAGAGTCCGGACGGAGACAGAGTCCGGACGGAGACAGAGTCCGGATGGAGACAGAGTCCGGATGGTGACAGAGTCCGGACGGAGACAGAGTCCCAATGGAGACAGAGTCCGGATGGAGAAAGAGTCTGGACGGAGACAGAGTCTGGACGGAGACAGAGTCCTGATGGAGACAGAGTCTGGACGGAGACAGAGTCTGGACGGAGACAGAGTCTGGACGGAGACAGAGTCTGGACGGAGACAGAGTCCTGACGGAGACAGAGTCCTGATGGAGACAGAGTCCAGATGGAGACAGAGTCCTGACGGAGACAGAGTCCTGATTGAGACAGAGTCCGGATGGAGACAGAGTCTGGATGGAGAGAGAGTCTGGACGGAGACAGAGTCTGGACGGAGACAGAGTCCTGACGGAGACAGAGTCCTGACGGAGACAGAGTCCTGATGGAGACAGAGTTCTGACGGAGACAGAGTCCTGATGGAGACAGAGTCTGGACGGAGACAGAGTCCGGACGGAGACAGAGTCCGGACGGAGACAGAGTCTGGACGGAGACAGAGTCCTGATGGAGACAGAGTCCGGACGGAGACAGAGTCCTGACGGAGACAGAGTCCTGATGGAGACAGAGTCCGGACGGAGACAGAGTCCTGATGGAGACAGACTCCGGACGGAGACAGAGTCTGGACGGAGACAGAGTCCGGACGGAGACAGAGTCCTGATGGAGACAGAGTCCTGATGGAGACAGAGTCTGGACGGAGACAGAGTCTGGACGGAGACAGAGGCTGGACGGAGACAGAGTCTGGACGGAGACAGAGTCCGGACGGAGACAGAGTCCTGATGGAGACAGAGTCTGGGTCCATCCCACGTCTGTCAGGCAGCACAGGCAGTTTTGGATGAGTTTCTGGAAATGTTTTCGTTCAGTTGTTAACAAACCAGCCGTGCTACAGTAAATCGGTTTTGAAGGAAACATAATTACAAACTGGATTATGTGAGACATATTTTTTTGTTTAATGAAATTAAGCACGACTTTCATTAATGGCACTGGAGTCACCGGGGGAGTTTAGCCAATAAAAGCACCTTTGTTAAGGTTAAGGACTGTGACATATGAAAGAACACATTGTGTCTGAAGTGAGTGTAATCACTTCGTATGGATTAAACCAGATTAAAACAAGGGCCTGAACATAACTGTGTGAAAGGTCAAAGTTTCCCTCTGGTGAAAAGTAAGAGTTTAAACACATGTTACACATCTGCATTTTTAAAATGTATTTTATTTTACTCCTTTCGGTTGAAGTACGTAAGTAAGCAGTCAAACCGCCGGGTTTTGTGATGTCACAAACAAAGAACAACCATCCTGTCAACTCATCAACTTTAAAAGGCTCCTAAACTGCAGGTGGCGCTGTGAGGGTGGGGAGACAGGGAACAGGGGCGGGGCCATATCAGCATATAAAATTGATACCGTCTTTAAATTATTTATTTATTTAAAGGCCAAGGGAGGACGTTTTTGATGACAAAATTTTGGAATTTTGAGAAACAAAGAGGAGTTTTATGAGACTTTAATGATGCTGTTGTCTCTAAGTCATATCATGGCTGTTCTT
>NC_083643.1:4951158-4998658 GCF_963576545.1 Limanda limanda | reverse complement strand
TTTAGAAACGATGAAGTAACGAACGAGTGGAATTGGCCGAGCGCCACAATACCTCTGGGCAATAGCATGGGGGGGGTTGGGGGGGTGTTGGCACTGTGCCTGCGTTGTTTAGCGGGCGACAACACAAGCTGTTGTGTATGTAATTATGTTATTAGCTCTTTCACATAACATGCGTGTGCACTCGTTTAATTCCGGTGGCGTCTCCCCCCCGCCCGCCCGCCCGGCGCCGGGTCGCTGATCGCCGCACTCAGCCGTTTGATTAGACCTAATTAAATTAGACTTGACTCTTGTACACGCGTTTACACGTGCGTCTGCGCTGGAAATGTGTTGATGGTTCCACTGCAGGAGAAAAAATTCTATTCTGAATTATTAGACTTATAAGTGCAGCAGCTCCAATATAATGAGACAAACACACACACACACACACACACACACACACACACACACACACACACACACGGAGTCAAACACATGGTTTATACTTTTCACGTCAGAAAATACAAACTCGTCCACATGTGTGTGTTCTATCACAGCTGTGTCTGTCTGTGTGGACGCCACAGTCATTATTTACAATATTAAAAACATTTTAATCACCGAAAATCCTTTAAGAGTTGCTATTTATTTGTTTATTTATAAATCCCACCTTTATACAGCTTTAGCTTTTCAGAAATTATCATTTTCAGCCGTAGCTCTCGTATTGATTTTACATCTTCATTTTTTTTTTCTTGAAGCAAAGCCAGAGTCAGAAAATGTCAATGAGAACATCCAGAGCAAAATCCCCTTTTACACCAAGAGACCTTCAGAGTCAGGGAGTCAGCATGAAGGTGGAAGACACACACACACAGAGAGAGACAGACACACACAGAGAGAGACACACACACACACACACACACACACACACACACACACACAGAGAGACACACACACACACAAGAACAAGACAAAAGTACAAAATTATGTTCATTCATCGTCTTTTGTTTTGAAAAGCAATGATTGTTTCTCTGTGCGAACACAAGAACATAATTTCCGACCTTTGTATTGAACTTCTCACTAAAATATGTTTTTTATAATTTGCTCAAACTTTCCAGTGAGAGCTTGACGCAGCAGATGCAGAGTGTCGGGAAAAGAAGCTGAAATATGGTGAGTTTCATTTCATGCAGATTTTCATAAGCACACTTAATCTCTGATTATCTTAAGAATGTTTATGTTTATCTACTTGAAAGGGAAATAAAGTCCAACATGTGCCAGATTTAGCCGAGCAGACGTGTTTTCATCCACATAAAAAACAGCAGCACATTCACAGACACTAAATCCATATAACTGTATGACGCTTGGTAACATGGACAAAAGTACAAATGTAAAACCACAGGTGTTTCAAGAAAAGACACATAAACAATAAAACACAACACACAACAATTAATTATGTGAGGTGCCAATGTGAGGTCCTCACACACACACACACACACACTTTCAGTTTTATGTATGCAGCAAAGCCTCATATGTCAAACCTCATATGTCAAACCAGCTTGAACATACATGACACAAATATACACGGATAAATGTCAGACAAGCACTTATTCACACAGGCGGCGAATTGGATAAATCTCGAGCTTCTGTGTGTGGATGTGTGTGTGTGTGTGTGTGTGTGTGTGTGTGTGTGTGTGTGTGTGTGTGTGTGTGTGTCCCTGCTACGAGACAAATCTTAAATTCCTCACACGTACACAGACACACACCTATGACCCAGAGTATGCCAATGAAATGGAGACGGAAGGTAATTAAACAGGGATCAGGCTGCTCTTTATCAAGGGCTCTTCACTGCTGGGCTAAATTAACCTCTGCCCACACACACACACACACACACACATTTTGCTTGAAGGGTCCATACACACACACACATATTAAAAGAAATGTGCATTTGCATACATAGAAAGACTCTGTTGTCCGCTGCCAGTTAATGATAAAATATAATCAAGTTTACAGGCTCGATGAATCACGTTCAATGTTCTCGTCTCTCGAGCAGAGAAAAGCAGCAGCTTGAATTGAGTCAGTCAGTTTAATGCAATCTTTCTCTTTTGTCCTTTTATACCGACTATAAAAAAAAATCCATTCAGATTTACTATGTGTTGTTCTATCTCACATTATGGACAAAGAATATGAAGGTGGCGTCGTTTCCTCCGGGGACGTGAAGTGGAGTTTAGATCTTTGAGGCTGAAAATTACCTGAAGTTTCACCGACTCGTGTTCCTGGTGTAACTTTACTAATTTAGATTAGTTCCTTATCCTGATCCGACTCATACACATTAAATACAGTTTTCTATTCTGTAGACAATTGACTTTCATTTTTAGTTTTGAAACCTGGAACTGACCAACTTTGCATTTTGAAGGCTTTGACAAACTAGAATCCTTTTCAAACCTAAGTTCAGTTAATGAAAGTTGAAGATCAGTGACGGACTGAGACTGAGTGATATATATTATGGCTCTACTTTTTTGGGGGACCAAATTTAATTTTCACTTCCGACATCGGTCAGAATGCTTGTTGTTGACATTTTGAAGCAACAGAACAAGAAGAAAAACAACTTCTTCCTCTATCCAGTCCAATATAAATTTCATTGATCGATATGTTTGTCTTAAGCCGTTGCTCACACTTGTTCTTTATCAGGATGTGATGAGGCCGAGTTGAAGCAAGGGTCAAACAACATGCGGCCAAATGTCAGTTGGAGAAACTTAACGAACCGAATCTGATGTGCAAAGGACTTTCAAGCTTTGAAAAAGAATCGTGAATGTTCCGGGAGGCAAACATCATGGAACAATGGGTTTTTAGCAGGTAAGAAGTGATAGAGGCTCAGGATGTGGAGCAGAAGGTTGGTAGTTCGAGTCCCTGGCTTCTCCAGTGGAGGTTGGGAAAGACACTGAACCCTAAACCCTATCACCGTGAGATACTCATTGATATGTGACAGAAAGACAACTCATATTCTGAACCCTATTCACATTACGTGGAGCCTCATGGTGCGTCTACTGCTGTGGAGAGGGAAGGGGGGGGTCCTGACACAAGTTTGTTTCTCTTAAAGAAGAATGGTTCAGAGAAGTGGAAGCCGCTGAGCTCAGCTGCTGGGAGGGGAGACGAACTGGGAGCTGAAACCATCACACGAGAGGGAGAGAAGGAACCCGGTCGAACTGCAGCTGCTCTGATTGATGATTGATACGACAAAGTCTCCTGAATGTTTAGTCTTCACAACAGTCGTGTGTCTTTGTTCTGCTGCAGCTGGGCTTTGTCTCGCCGGTTCCAGCTGCACGTCTGGATCACAGCGGTTTGCCCAGCTGCTCGGTCACCTGTGGAGGTGAGGAAGAGGAGCAGAGCGGGGGCGAAACTAAAACAAAGAGGGATGAGGAAGAGAGGACAAAGCAGAAAGGAAAGGAAAGATACAAGGATGGTGATCAAATATAAACAGATTTTTTTTAAAAATCAAACGTGACGAAGAAAGCTCTCAGCTGACGAGAGATGGAACATCTTACTGGTTTGGTTCTGAGGGGAACTGGTAGAAACCGGGCCTCGGCTCCGTCGGTCTTCTGGCCTGAAGCCGTCGTGCTCCAGCAGCAGATGCTCACAGGCGTCAGGATGACAGGACAGAAGATTCTAAACAGCAGCCCTGCAGTGATTTTTATTACAGACACATTAATCAATCCCAAACTGATACGTGAGCACAAAGCCTCTTCCAATAATAAATGTTTAGATATAACAACAAGTATTTATTTAGTGCTACAGTTAGTTGTATGTTTGCCAAATAATACTTGATAATAATCCAATATTAATACTGAACTCTACAGGTCTTGTTTTCTATATTATCACTATATCGTGATTTTATGAGATGATAGATTTTATAAAAAGATGGACGACATGACGGCTCACAAAAAGTGAAGCCAAAAAGTCTCAGTCGCCCCCTGGTGGCTGTCTGCAGTATAGATCATAAACCAAGCCTTCTCCATGTTAGCGTATGGAACAGGGACCAAACGAACAAGTTAAAAATACACGACAAACACATCTTTAATACAAAATGTTCCTTTATGTTCCACTGTGTAATATAGAGCTTGTAGGTTCAAGGTCTGCTGGAGCCTTTGGAAACCTCCCTGGACTTTTATGTTTCATAACTGAGACACATCACGTCATTTTCATGTCGCTCGCCCAACCGCCATCTAAACCAGGACATATCAGATTATCCACAGCATCATGGAGAGGCAGGTTCACTCCAGCAAATGCACACGTGTTGCAACCTTTGACTTCCCGGGCGTAGAACAGCTGAACTGCTCCAGGGCGTCTCGGCAACAACATGGCTGTGTCATGTCTGCTACACAAACCACACAAACTAAAATCTTACTGGGAATCAGGGCAGGATACACACTTCGTTCATTTTTAATTGATCCCAGCAAAGGATTAAGTTTCATCAGATCATACGACCTCCTCATGGATGTGAGAAAGACAAACAGTGGCTTTTTATTAGCATTCGTTATGGTCAGTGACGTCTAAGAGGAAGGAGAAAATGTGGCAGATGAACAGACACGTTCACTGTGGGAATCACAGACAACAACATGCAGGGAGGAAGATGAAAATGCCTCTATACACAGTGTTCACAGTGGGACGTCCATGTCGGGCTCAGGCTGGTTTCCTGGTTTCACCGCAAGAACAAACAGGAGAAACAAAGGGAGGATGAGGTGAAGAGAGAAAACAGAAACAAGTGAAAGGCAGAAAAATATTCAGTTTTTAGTCTGTGAGAGTGAAATGATTCACTGTGTGTTTGAGGAGAATAGAACTGTGTGCGTGTGTGTTTGTGCGTGTGTGTGTGTCTGTGTGTGTGTGTGTGTGTGTGCGAGAGTGTGTGTGTGCGAGAGTGTGTATCTGTGTGTGTGTGTGTGTGTTTTTGTTTTTCGTATGCCTGTATGACCGCTGAGAGAGTTCATCCCACGCTGGACATTTCTGCTGAATCAGTGACTGCTCTGCTCTCCTAGGAGGTTAACCAACACTCTAACACACACACAGAGACAGACACACACACACAGAGACAGACACACACACACACACACACACACACACACACACACACACACACACATGTAACCAGATGAATAGGGGGTGGATTGTTCCTCGGCTGTTTTGGATTGTGAGATGTGGTTTGCTTGTGGAACTCGTTTCTGGTTTATGTTCTTCTTTCTGTGGACGTAACACCCCCCCGACAGGACGGACACACAACGAATCACCACGTCCCTCGAGACGTCAGGTGCCACAGAGCTGCGGTTCTGCTGAGATCAGCAACACACATGTTAGGTGTGTTACCTTTCCAACCACAGAGCGTGGCGCTGCAGGGTGGTGAAGCTAAAGTGGTGGATCCTTCCCGGCCCCGACCTATACCAGGATTTATTGGGCTTTGGTTGATTGATCATTTTCCAAGGAGGTAATGGCGCCGGCGAGCAACAACCTCTGACGCTTGAGTATCAATTCAACCAAATAGGTTTAGGGGGTTAAAACCTTCATGGGACGTAGCTAATATTTCACCTAGAAAACTCTTTGTTTCTTTTCTTCAGTAACACAAACAGGAATCTAGAATGACGGACATACGATTCATAACTAGTGGCTCTGGATATCATTCCTCATATCTGGTCTGAACATCCTGAGCTTTACAGCTGAACCGACGTGTGTCTCCGTGCCCCCCCCCCCCCTCTGAGATGTGAGGACTGTCCCTCTGCTGGGGAACAGGAGTGGATGGAACCCGGGGTCACGCTCGGTGTTTATACAGCCGTGCAGTAACGGTTACATATTCATTCACCCATTTTCCCTCTTCTTCTTGTTTACTGAGGAATGTGGAAGGTAAATGTCAAGTATGTCATTTCTCACCGTCTCCTCCTCCTCCCTTATCTCGTCTCCTCTTCCTCTTCTTGTCCTCCCTGTCCATCGTCCCTTCTCTCACACTCCTAATTTTCTTTCTTTATTGTTTCCTACGTGTCGCCTCCTCTTTATTTTCTCCTTCTCCTCAGTTGTCTCCTGGTTGCTTGTTACACTAATAATCACCAGTCTCTCTTCTCCTCGTCCACACTTCGTACATCTCTCTCTCTCTCTCTCTCTCTCTCTCTCTCTCTCTCTCTCTCTCCTTCTCTCTCTCTCTCTCTCGCTCATCCTGCATATGCTTTGAGCCACAGAGAACCACTGTGCACATGGTTTTTATTAGAAAACCAGACTTCTATAGAGATAAACTGGCTCTCTGCGTATATCACATCACATCAGTGCAATTTGCCGCTGACAGACAGATTATTGGAGGGAGAAATTGCGATAGACTGATGCAATACTTTAGTGCTTGTGTTGAAGGAGAGGACGGCATTGATAATCTATTTGATTTACTTGTTATATATTTGTTTAAATATGCAGTTATGTCCCATATGTTACAGCCAGTAACGATAAACACTCATTTAAAGTAATAAAATCATTTGTATTACAGTTTTCCTGCTCCTGTTCACAGATAATAAGATGCAAACAGCTATATGTACTGTTATTGCAGCTCCTGCCTATTATGAATGTAAATATTCCTGTAATTAAATTAAATAAATCCACTCAACAGGTCATATATAAAAAAAAAAAAAAATTAAATTTTTTTTGTTTTTTTTAAATTTAAAAAAAAAAATTACTAACAATTTTTGAAACTAATAATTTAGTAGCCCTTAAATGGCACTTACTTATAGCATTTGTACTTTCTTGATTCTTGTTGTTCTTGGTTTGTACCCTCGGGGTTGAATGCACTTATTGTAAGTCGCTTTGGATGAAAGCGTCAGCTAAATGAAATGTAATGTAATGTAATATATTTTGAGAAGTGGTGTTAAAAATTGTCGAATGCACCAAATAAGAAACAAATGAGAAAATAACAAATATGGACTTTTTGTATTTCTGGATATTATTGAAATATGTTTGGCTATTGTACCAACTGAGTGTAAACTTCACAGTATTTAATTAAAGCTCGTACATTTACACACCTAACAGATGCATGTTTTTCACCTTCTAATAGAAGTTAACTGAAGGAAGTGTTGGCAGATGCCTTCCTGCTGGGATCCTGTGAAGTGCTCACACATACAATAGCCACTTTCTGTATGTGAAGTCCCAGTCAGCGTCTATTCCCGGCCTTCATACCAGTGAATATTATTAAACCCTGGCTTCATTGTCACACTGCCACAGATCATAACACCACAATAGAAAACCCCTTCATGTTTTCAGCATCGATTTGCATCTCTGAGTTTTTACTTTTTCATTAGACGAGTAACTTTAAGTCGAATGTGACGAGCAGCTTCCAATTAATCTGGAAGCTGTGACCCGGTGCAGTGGACTTGATAAATGCCATATTGAAGAAGCTAATTTGAGTTGACAGAAACCAGCGTTAATCACTCGGGCCGTGATCATTGTGTCACACTGACCCACAGGCACATGGCCCAGATACAGACACACAACTGCACCATGACACACATGCTTACACATGGATCACTGATATCATGCATACACACAAACTTTGTGTCGTACTTGTGAGGACATTGTTTGACTCCAATAATTAATTTGTCTTTTTATAGCTATAAATATGTCATCAGGAATAATGAGTGTGTCGTAACTGTCGGACCAGTTTGAGGGAATTCTGTCAGATTTGTCACAAATGTTCACTTAGACTCACGGAGGAACTGATTCGATTTGGGTGGTCAGAGATCAGAGGTCAAGGTCATGTTGACCTCAGGTTTTTGGCCTCTTGAACATGATTTCTTAAGTTTGCCTTCATGGAAGTTATTCAAATTTTGATCAGTTGCCACTTGGACTCAAAAGATGAAGGGATTCGATTTCAGGCCACGGTGACGTCATATGTGTCAAGAAAATAAATGTTTGTCGAGCAGTGTTGCTTTGTGTACGATCATTTTCTTATTTGTAAGATAACTTCGCCTTCTGTACGATGTACGATCAATAATGCACAATGTACGATAATCTTATTATTTTGTGACACTTAGTATTATCAGTTGTAAGTCAGTTTTTACGCATCTATTGTATCGTGACGTCTTTTCAGTCCTTACATGTGACTGTGGAGCTTCCTGTCTCGGGTTTCAAAATAAGAGTCTTAATAAGAGATCTAAATCTCTTCGGATTCTCGACACAGCTTTGAAACCTCGGTATCCAGCGTCTGATCCTTACTCTGGTCGCTTGCGATCATTTCCCTCAAACTACGATAATTTTAAGCTTCTGGTACGATTCTTCAACATTTCCCAACTAAGCCCGAATCCAGTGCATTGATTTATATTTTTTTCTGTTGAATTTGCCTTAGATACTGTACAAGCGGCTGGTGGCTCAGTGGTCAATGATTAATATTCCCTGTATGTGAACAGAGGCTTTCCGACATTGAGCGGGTGTCGTGCTAGTGAACATATGAGTCATGGCACAGGTGGGATCTACTGTATGAGTTCCTTCTTTGCGATAAGCAGCCTAGGGAACAGATGGATCAGAGATATGACAGATCCAGAGGAACGGAGTGCACGTGTGTTTGCTCTTGTGCACGTGAGACTCGGAGAGAATGAGATTTAATTGACGAACGAAATCGAAGGAAAGACAAACTTCAGCAGATGGTCACTCAGCATCAGTCGGTCTGTGCTCAGCTCTCTCTCTCTTTCTCTGTCTCTCTCTCTCTCTCTCTCTCTCTCTCTCTCTCTCTCTCTCTCTCTCTCCCGGTGTTGTCAGTGTCTGTCTGTGCTCTTCACTGCCCCCTTCTGATGTCATCCACTGCCTTGACACTTTGCTCTCTCTCTCTTTAGAGAAGAAATAACACAGTATAGAATATTGCTGTACTCTGTTCCGTTAATTCTAAGCCTGTTTTCAGATCCCTTCAGGCATCCTTGGAAAAATATGTGAATCCTTCTTTGCTTTGAATTAATATTTAATTACCTTGAATACCTCAAAATCAGTAATTAGGGCCCGAGCACTGACAGGCACTGACAGATGAGGCCCTATTGAAATTGTAAGGATTATTATTATTATTCAGGCAAATTAATTGGCTTTTTGCGGGCTTTAACGTGCTCAAATTCTTACCAAAATTGCAGAAAATTAGAAAGTGGTGAAAATTTACACATTCTGGAGGAATTTTTAAGGGGCGTGGCAAAATGGCTCAAACGCAACAGCCATTTTGGCCATATTCCACATTTTTACTTTGAGGTACTTGTGGCTACCAGGGCTTTCATCAGATCAACTTCAAATTGAGATGAGTGTCATCAAAACAAGATGGAGATACACAGTTATCAAAAGATACATTTTTCTACACAAGGTGTGACTGTGGCCCGCCCAGTGCTGCTTTGCAGTCCTAGAAATTTTAGAAATTGTATTTAAGTATAGTACTCTATTATTTCCTTTACTGGTGCAATGGCCGTTGTAGATGGGTTGTTTGCTTGGACTGTGGTTATGCTGGTTATAGTCGAAATCCATATGACAGATACTTTTGCGTTGATCTATCATTTATTTAGATTCTCATCCTCTTTCATTGAATATCATCTCTTTGTCCTATTTAATATATTTTTGAAAGCACAATAAATACACTGGGGGGAAAACTGGCTCTGACTTGCACTGAATTAATAAAATCCTTGGGGCTATTCAGGTGTTGCTTTGTATGTGTTGTGGTGATGATGTGATATTTACTGTATATATTTGGAGATTTTTCAAAGTAAAGTCCAACATTTTCACTGTGGAATAGATCATTTCAGGATTTTCACTGTAGAAAATAGATCATTTCAGGATACTTCAAATTACTATAAAAACACTTTGCTCAATAAGTTCAGAGAGAGACTGACTTTCCTGTGTTCAGGATCTCTCTGACTACCTACTTACTGAATATCAAACATATTTACTGTATAGATTTGGAGATTTTTCAAAGTAAAGTCCAACATTTTCACTGTGGAATAGATCATTTCATATTCACACTGTAATTGTTCAGTATTTTGTAGCTTCAGTAAAAACCCTCACACATGCACACACGTGCACGACTCAGGATGGGCAGTCATCCTCTCTGCATGCTTTCACACACAGTTACAATGTGTTCTCCCACCCACTCACAGACACACACATACACTTGCATACACACAGTCAAGGTCACTGCAGAATAGATCTAGAAACAAAAGTTACTACCGACAATTAAACCAAACAGAGACTTGAACTGACTCTGATTCAAAGGTTGTTGCTTCGCTTCCCAATATCTTTGATTATTGACGGTGTCTTGTCCTTAATGACAAACAGCGTCTTGTGTTCTTGAAGAAGAAAGAAAACGCCTGAAGCTAAAGTAGAAGCTCCGTCGTGAATTCACTTTGCATTCGCACAATCGCACATACACAAAACCACAACACAAACATCCCTGCTGCTTCTTTATGTTGTTTCTCTCATTTAAAGCCAAGGTCAGTACTCAACAGCTCTATCATGTGTATTCTGCGTATCATCAGGCTTCCACAAGCATATTTGTGTAGGAGTATGTGTGTGTGCGTGTGTGTGTGTGTGTGTTTGTTACAATGGATCCCTGCATAGGCGACCAGCCTTCAAACACTTTACAAAGTGTGGTTTCTACATTGCACAAACAAGTTTTGTCCCTGAAATGTTAGATGTTAGATCTATCAGATTTTCTACGTTTTTAAAACTCCTGGAGTTGAATTTATTTGTCAATATGCACAGCGACTAATGATAGCGTTGCCAGATATCTGATAATTTTACTCTCAGTACGATCAATGATGCCAAAATTACGAATAGTGTCATCATTTAATGTTGGTATTACGAGTTATAATATTCAGTACGGATGATACCTGACAATCAAGTGAGATGTAGAGTTATTTTCTCATGGACTTCTAAAGAAACTGACTTCTTCTGAAACCTGTGGAGTTGCCCTCTATTGGTCATTCGAGAGAATGCATGTTTCAGGCACTTCAGCCTCGGCTTCACTTTCGGAATCTTGAGACTACGTCTATTTCCCCCCCAACATTCTATATAATTTTAGGACAATGTACGTGAATATGAAACATTTGTCTATTTTTACACATTTCTTTGAACTTGACGTCTTTCCCTGTATTGGCGGATGATGCACAGACACAGACAGCGAATCAGAGCTGGAGATGAACATTTTTGTTTTGTTATGTTTTTCTTGAGTATGAACCCTATCATCATTTCCCTCAAAATATGATGATTGGTGATTTTCCCAACAGCATTTCACCATCTGGCACCGCGAACCAATGGAAAATGTCAGATTTTCTCCTGATTTTACTAAAGAATTAAACATAATCTGTTTGTTCTTGTTTCAAAGCCACATTACAAATTGTCTAAGTTTGTTTTTACAGTGTTAGTTCAGCCTGCTTGTGTTTGTGTTTTTGACTTTTCTGGTCACAAACTCTGACTCTCTGATTTCATTCAGTGTTAATCCTCCCGTTTGGGTTTGAGTGACATATTTGGCGTTAAGCTGTCATTTATCAGAGCCATGATAAACAGATGGGATTGTGGGTACATCAGTGTGACTGGTGACAGACACCAGAGTGACTCACACTGACTCTGACACACTGACCCACAGGCATAAACACACACTGCACACCTCCAGATGACGGCAAACAGAAACACAAGGACTCTGGGTTCATGACAATAACTGGAAGTTGTAAGTGGAAGACACAACATCTGGCAGACTTTGATTCATGCATGGTAACAGCTCCGAGGTTAGAATAACATTGAAAATATATTTGGCTGCTTACAAGTATCACAACCTCTTGAATTGTGCAGTGTGGTTTAGTAATTTCAGCAGTGGTGAGATGTAACTAGGAAATCAACTCAGTTACTACACATTTGTCTTTCCTTAAGTATTTATTACATATATAAGCATAAATAATGTTAATTATAATAAGTATATTAACTACTTTCTTACACGTCAGCTAAATTCCACAGACAAATATATACAGACACTTTATATACTAGTTATTTTTTGTAAATAACACTATGTGACAATATCTTTACTAAGCAAACAGCCTATAAAGTGTTAAGAATGACCTCCACCTTGACCGTTAAACAACAGTTGAATGTTGATTATTACCAATTTATTATTTTATATTGTAAATTAATTATAATAGTTCTCTAATATAATATGTAATCAAAGTCCAAGGTTCTGCAACAGCTTCTAATCTCAGGCTTAAACTCAGAAATACAAAATGATTCAAGCCTCGATATTTCCTTTTTATTGATTATCTTTTCCTTTATCATTATACCCGTCGTCTTTATTTTCCTTTTTTCAAACCTCTCTACTTCTTATTCTCGCCATCTTTCTAAACCTCTCTTTTCATCGCCCTCCTTCCTCTTCTCTCTCATCACTCCGTTCTCTCGCTGTTCACCGAGCCGTGTGTTTATTTGACATATTGAACTGTTTTGAAGCCAATAACTTGTCAGCGTGTCTTTGACAGTGAGTGCTACTGAAGTGTAGACGCACACACACACACACGTTAAATGACATATATGCTCATGTTGAAAAATCTTATTTTGAAACAAATTTGAGAAAAATTTAAAATGCACTGGGAGGTTGCGATCCAGCCTATTTCATAGACTGTAAATAAAGATGGACGGAGCCATAGAAGGAACTAAAATATGTTGAAGGCCTCCTGCCTCCCTCGTGTTTGCAGACGGGACATGGACCAAACTAAAAAAGTAGAAATACATTTTATATAACCTTTTCTCTCCATGATAATTCCTGCGTAGACTCAGTGGTGAAACATCATTTGTCTGTATTTAGAGTCTGGTTTAAGTTTTTTTTAGGCCAATTTTAAACTTTCTCTCTAGATTCTGCAGTTTCGCTGAAGTTCCTTTTCAACGATGACACATTTGCCGACACACTGAGAGAGTCTCTGCTGTATTAATTGTTTCGATCAGACTTTATAAGACTTTGTGTCATTGTCTAGTTTAGAATTAGTAATAACGTGAATATATAAATCCGGCTGTGGGCTGGAACTCAAATGAGGCTCCCGGGTCAGTGTGGTATTTAAAACCCACAGTATTTGAACAGTGAGACGGTGTCTGTGCTGCTGCTGCTGCTGCTGCAGACGCATTAATGTCTTCACTGACTCACAAGGGCGCTGTGCCTGCTGTATATCATTACTGTTAACATCTGCATAAATCTAAATAAAGCCCTAATTTGATCTCTCAGCAACCAACAGGTCCAGAGATCAGCCCTGACCTCCCTCTCTCCCCGGAGCCTGCGTCCCACTGCACATTAGAATAAATGAATGGTGATTGTGAGTATGTGGCGAATATGCAAAAGAGCCAATTATGATTGATCAGATGATTGATTGGTGTTGGATCTGCCTGCGCCGCCCGCCCCCCCCCCCCCCCCCCCGGCGCTGCTGGGTGGAGACCTTCCACTCCCACAGCAGCGGCTTGTCACGGCAGATGTTTGTGATTGACAACTGTGGCGGCAGGGCCAGAGGTCAGGGGGTGTCGGGGGTCTGTGAGGGAGAGGGTGTCCTCACACACCTAAACACTGGATTAATATACAACAAGATAATCCGGTTGAACTATGGGAATAACTTTTAAAGAGCAAGAGTCTGGAAAAGATCTCGATTGTGGACTTTAGAGCAGTTAACTATCATATGTCTTAAAGCTGTTTGAAGTGACATATTCAGCCGTGTTCAACTCATGCATGTCGATTTTCGTGTTCAATGTGATATCCAAAGCAACATTCATGTATTTCATTTAAAAGAAAAACACGTAATTCTATATGTTCATAATTGACTTCACAGCTCAGGAACACATGGAGGTGGAGGTGTCACATGTCCTGATACAGAAAGCACGGACACGTGAAAGCTCAACACTCCTCTGTGATCCTGATGCATTCAATCTGCCGAGGCTTTTGATTCTCTCAAGGACACACCTGAATGTGCCCACGCACACACACACACACACACACACACACACACACACACACACACACACACACACACACGTACACACAAACGCATACTTGTCTCTTTCTTACATACCCCACACACTGCTGCTCATCTCTTTCACACACAATCTCTCTGCCTCTCTCTCTCTCTCTCTCTCTCTCTCTCTCTCTCTCTCTCTCTCTCTCTCTCTCTCTCTCTCTCTCTCTCTCTCTCTCTCTCTCTCTCTCTCTCTCTCTCTCTCTCTCTCTCTCTCTCTCTCGCTCTCTCTCTCAGGCCAGAGGAGAGGCAGGCCCGGTGTCTCGTCCTGGCCTGACGGTGTAGGGGGGGCCACAGAGGTGAGTGGGAGTTGATTGAGTTTGCTCAGCTCCAGCCCATGGGACTGCAGACAATATTACAGGACTCACACTCTTGTCTCACACACACACACTAACACACACACACACACACACACAGACACACACACACCTGAAGAGCGGCCAGCTACTACACACTCAATTTAATCACGGCTTATGTCTATGGAAGTGAGCATATGTGACCTCCTCTGTTTCTGCACCTCCCTCTCCACCTGGCTCTCCGTCTTCCTATCCGTCCATCAGTGTTTCACTCTGTCTGTCTCATGGCTTCCTGCGTCTCTGTCTTCCTGTCGTCTCCGAAACATTTGATCTTTCACATCTTATCTATCGCTCTGTGTCTTGACGCCTTTTAAGAATGAGGAAATCTGTTCTGCATGAGTGTGAGCGCGGCCTGTAATCTTATCGGTGTTCTCGTTAATTTGTCTTATCGATTTCAAAGTGACAGGAATCAGTCGGGATGTTAGATCTTAAAGGTGTCGCTGCAAACTCAAGAGGGAATCCCACTGGTTTTTATTTTGACAATTAACATATGTCAATGCTGCTATGAAAGGGTTTTAAATGGAAACTCAGCAGGTGAACACGTGTTGATGCACATCGTACGCTGTCAGAGAAAATAAAAACCTCACATCCGATAGAAGATGAGGAGAAACACTAACTCGGTGTAACAGCAACGTTTCAAGATATGAGCGGCGACGTGAGAAAACAACAGGAAAACTCAAAGCGAGCGAGTGACGGAGGTGAAGCTGACAGAAAACAAATAGGAGCCAAACACGTGGAAGACACCGACTTGGAAAGACAACGAGATTCTACAGCTTTGAGGAACTCGAGTGTTAATGTCTGAAAACAGCTTCTGTAAAATAATTAGAATCTCAAAAAGCCTTTGTATTCATATGTGGATCATCCACCTTTAGATTCCATCAGTAGATTAATAATCAGGAAACATTCACCGCTCTGATGCTGCGTTTCTCTTTTAACCAGAGGATCTGTTCTCTCTCATGATTTATTCCAATATTTACAATTGTTGTTTTTCTTCCAACTGTTAACATATGAATGAAAGCGACCAAAACTCAACAGATTCTGCGTAAAGTTAATATTGAAATTAAAACAACCTTGACTTTTCTGAGAGTGTGGGGGAAAAACTTAGTACTGTTGAGTTTACTTACCGATGCAGAGAAACAGAAAATCTCTGCAGAGACCCAGAGAACTAGCAGTTGTACGAATGGAATAAGTTTGTAAACTTTAAGCAGTTATAATACCTACAGGTAATTCCAGCCTCTTCTCTAGCTAATGGCCTTGTGTGTGTGCTGACCCCCTGTGCTGTTCGCTGGGATATGAGCCTCTATGGAATAATGGTTTTGACATAAGAATCTATAATAACCTCATGGAAGCTGTGCAATATCTCACTCTGTGTATTTTACTGTCTTTATCCAAAAGACAAAATCTCCACCAGCAGCAGAATGGAGCCAGAAAGGTGAACCACAAGAACTTGTGTAAAAAGTGTTTAGATTTTATTTTTCACACACACACACACACACACACACACACACACACACACACACACACACACACACACTCACTGATTCTTCACAGTGAGGCTGTTGCCAGACTCTCCTCCAGGTCCACTTCCCTTCAGGAACAGTATTGGCATTCACCTCCGTCACACACCACTCCTCTATCTCTAAAAGTACCAGCAACAGTCACCTCTTCTCTCACCCCCTCTTTGCCTCCCCCAACGTGCCAACCTTTCCCTCTCCCTCTCCCTCTCCCTCTCCCTCTCCCTCTCCCTCTCCCTCTCCCTCTCCCTCTCCCTCTCCCTCTCCCTCTCTCTCTCTCTCCCCCTCTCCCTCCCTCCATCTAAAGGTGAATGTTGGCGGTCACTGTCGGCAGATTTGCCCAGAAAATTGAATCAGCCAGCAGGTTGGGGGCCAGGAGGCACAAGTGCCAAGCTCTATGCTGATTTAATTCTGTGTGTGTGTGTTTGTGTGTGTGTGTGTGTGTGTGTCAGTGTGCGTGTGTGTCCAAATTTGTCTATGTACGTGTCTTTACTGCATATGCAGCATTGTGTACACATGTCTCTATCTGTATTTAGAGATGTCTCTGCAGAGAAATGCTGTAATAAACCTGTGAGTTATTACAGAGATATGAGACGTATTCCATTCTGCTGTAGTTTATTCTTTTATATTTTTATTGGAACGTGAAGGAAAAGATTAAAGTTTCTATTAACACATCAACAAGAGGTTCAGGAATGAAAAATAAGGTTTATGAGATGAAATATGTTTTATTTGTCTCCGCCTCTCAAGAAGCCCAGTCTGCTCTGATTGGTCAAGATTTTCTGATTGGCCAACTGCTCACAGCGCGTGTCACATGTTTCCCGCCTCCCACTCAAAGAGGTTTTCTGAAAACACAGTTGTAGCCACGGTAACAGTGTCGTTTGAGCCAATATGAATGACACGAGGCGGTTCAGGCTCTTAGGGAGAAGAGTCAGTGGTTCGATCCCCATTTCCTTGTGCCCAACTGTCCTTGGACACTTGTGAGAGAGAGAAAGTGCTGCACGTGGATGAACTGTTTGAATGATTGTGTGAATGTTTAACTGTCCCTGTCATCACCTGCCACAGAAACACAGAACATTTAAAACCTCTAACTCACTAATGGAAAAATCTGAAAAACTAAATACGGTCTCTCTGAATCAAAGACTAAAAAACTGCACAAACAACGTGAAACTCCAACATGATGATTTTAAACACTACGATTATGGGTTATTTTTATTTGAAAAATTATTTAAATCACTCATTATTTGCCACTCTATTAAAATTATTCCATAGAAAGACAAACAAAACAGCAGTACATTTAATTTGATACATGTGCCATCTGCTAACATGGAGGAGGTGGGGTTTATGATCTATAACGTAACCAGCCACCAGGGGGCAGCAAGATGATTTGGCTACACTCTTGTGAGCTACCTTATATACAATCGCTGTCAAGGACATAAGATTAGTCGCTACTGTATATATCATATATGTATAAAGCTAACAATTATATATTTAAAAGCACAAGAAGCCTGATTTTGTTAATTTACCTGACACTTAAAGACAGTTTTTAAAACATTTCCCAGATTATTTGAGTCAAATTGATGAAGACGAAGGAGAAGCCACATTGTCTCCTGTTATAGAGACAGACAATAAAATATGAGGCGTGAGGAGCAGAAGCAGCAGAGGAGGCGACAGCAGCAGAAAGAAACAACTTATATCTAAACAAAGATGTCACAGGAGACAGAGATACAGTCAGAAAGAGAGAGAGAGATAAAGGGAGGTGCCTGCGGCTGTCGGGGCGACCAAAACAAACACCGGGTGCCGTGTCGCCGAAGGGCCTGATTCCGTCAGACTGACACCGAATTAAACCTCCGCTGTTCAGTTCAAAGCAGCAAAACACTGACACGACATCCAGTCACAAGCTCCTCCTGAGTCTGATTCTTCTTTCTCTCTTTTCCCTTCTGTACTCCCCCCGATCCTTTCTTTGATTTCTCGTCCTTTATTTCCCTCCTTTCTTCCGACTCATTTCTCTACTCCGTCCCTTCTGCCTGGCTCTTATATCTTCTGTCCCTTCTTTGCACTTTCCATTGATCGGGCTGCCTTCTTCACCCCGTCTCCCTCATTCATAATTGAACAGCATTAACTGCTGCTGAGGCCAAGCAGTCGTTTAATTAGCCGACCGGGCCTGAAGAAACTCTGTCTGTTCTGTGGAACCTCTGCACTTGGCCGGTTCTTTGTTTGGATATGAGGATGATGTCAAAGTCTTTGCCGCTAAATTTGCGTATTTTCTTCTCTAACAAGAGGAGGAATCAGTTTAGCTAATTGGTGATTATCAAGCAACACATATTTCTGCGTATGTGTTTTAGACTCGTTGTTTTGTGCTTGGTAGCTGGAGCATAGTTTTTACTTGCTTGCTAGTGGCTGTGAGAGAGATAGTTTAAATCTTATCAACCACAAACTATGAGCAAAAATACACTTATACTCCGCTGAAATGTATTGTATTCTCTCAAATGACCAGCAGAGGGCGACACCACTGGTTGCAAAAAAGAGGTTAGCATTTGATTCATAATATCAGTAAACATTTTCTTCATGAGTTTATTTCTCAGTCTCTCGTGTCAAGTCTCCTTCAATGCAGCATGATGTTCATTTTGCCTAAAACTGAAGCCAAAGCATCTTGATCACCCCCTGGTGGTCGGCCCTAGTATAGGTCATAAACCCCACCTTCTCCAGATTAGCAGGTGAACAAAACAAATAGGTTTTCGAACCTTCAAGTGACTTATCGTGACTTTTACCTCAGTCCGAACCAGACGTTAAGAGCCGCACTGCGGTGAAGTAAATGAACCTCTATGCTCTCACTGCCATAATACACCCAGGTTAAAAGCAGGTTTATCTCTCTCTCTCCTTCTCCATTGGCTGCCACTCAACACTGGATCACACATTGATTTTTTTTTCTCATTATCACTGTAGCTGCGGAGGTGAGACTCCAGAACTCCCTGGATTTCCCAAACCTGTGCAGCCTCCTGCTGGAGTTTTGTTTGCACACTGTTCAGGCTTCTATGCAGGTGATTTCTCTGAATGCTAAATTTAATATCTGTTACAGTGCGACATGTCACATAGATTCATCGTGTACACTTCTAAAAGTTTTGAAATTAACTCTGGGAAGGTTAATGAGCTTTAAGGCTGGAGGGAATGGATCGCTATCATTTTTGTTCTGTTCGCACATCACATCAATGCACAGTAATATGTTTTGTGGGTGTAAATTAGCATAAGCAGGTTTATTTGGTTCAGCTGTGGCTCAGCAGGCCTTTTTTAATGCATTGGCATGGATGTGAAGTAATACATCCACTAGAGGGCAGCAAAGAGTCTGGAGTTTCTTGATAACAATAAAACTGGCGATGGTAGAAGAGTTTGTGACAAAACTTGAGAAAGAGTCTTAAGAAACTCTCTCGTAAAGATGCAACATTGTTGAAATATCTTTGTTCTGTTGTGTTTGTCTCACTTGAACTTTTGGCTTCACCGTCCTCACGACTTCCAGTGGTGCTGCTGCGTTTCCAAATTTCAGCTTTCAGAAGACACGATCAAATAAAGACAACATGAACCTAGAGAACAAACAGAAAGATTCATCCGTATCTAACCTTGACCATAAATGAGCCTTGAAGCTAGTCTGAGAGAAAGGTTTGGGTTTTGTTTCCAAATGACTGATTTTTTGTTGAATATTGGGTCATGAAGAGGAAATTCAACAAATGTGATCAAATAATTGCCTTTAAATCAGAAGGTTGTGATGTGATTCCCAGCCGCAGTGTCCTTGGGCAAGACACCCAACTCCCACATGGCCCCTGACAGCTTGGTCTCTGAATCGTGTGTGATAGAGAAACTGTATGAATGTTGATGTGAATGAGTGAATGTTATTTGTACTGTAACGTAAATTGTTTGTGTTGTTGTACATTTCACCCCGAAAACTGATGAATTTTACTATAATCTGTTGTTTTCAGACACAAACATGTGATATTACGCAATGTATAAAGTTAAGGGCCATTAGATTTACCAATCCTCACAGTGGTTTGGTTTCCTCTGTGATCGTTAAACTCAACAATGGAAGTTGTTTCTCTGTTTTTAGAAAGTAAAGAGTAAGGTTAGAGTGTGGGAAGTGGGAGAAGACGTCCTTCGAGCCTTTCTATCAGAAAATGTTACTCGAGGTAAAAGCTACAAAGTCAGATGAGAAAGTACAAAGACAAACTAGGTCCACGTACAGAACTACTTGTGGTTTCACTAATAAATAGACGGATGGAAGTTTTAAGTGCTCCCAATCGTGATGTGTGCACGAGTGCCAGCACTTGAAACCTCCCTGGTTACAAATGTCAGCTCTTGACCCTGTGACCATCTCAAAGGATTTTTTCAGCTCGAGTCGACATTAGCAACTCAACATTGGCAAATTTATGTGAGTTAGTTGCAAGGTCTGCTGTCGTTCATTCTGAGACGTAGATACATAAAGGTTCATATTTACATGAGCATTTACTTTCAATGTTATTTTCAAATCTACCTCCTGCACCTCGGCCGTTTTCAGACATGACTTGCAGGTAGTTTACTGAGTTTCACACAAGCTCAAAGCAGCCGGAGGGTTTCTGCACACAGACGCGTTCACCACAGCATCAGATCCTGCTCCGGCCGAGCGTCATTGCAACAAAAAAGAACCTTAAAAATCCAAGAATATCTAAACAAAATTGTTGACTCCTCAAATATTAGCCGACCTCTACATTTCCCATTTTAATCACCAGAAAGACGTGTTTCTCTTATTCACTCGTTCAATGTCAGCACCCGTGAGCATGGAAGAATTCATTTATTGTTTTTGATACGCTACGATCAGATTACACAAATTAAGAATCAGTATGACGGATAGATCGTCTTTAAGAAGTTTGGCCCCTTTTATATTCAGAAAGTGCAGTTTTACAAATTACGGTCCAATATGTCTTTTAGGAGAATAGAGTTTGTTTGGTAAGTTTAGTCGCAGCATGCAGCTTCACCACAGAGAGAGAGAGAGAGAGTTCTGCTACACGTTTATCTTAATAACTGGAGGCCGAGCCATGCACATGCAGACCCCCCACTGTGCTCTTACTGTATATGTGTGTGATCGGAAGCAGGGGGCCGGCACATAGGTGGAAGAGCTGCATGTTTATGGAGAAAAATGAGACTAATTAACCAGCAGTCGTCTATAGAAACCATTTATCTACGCTTATTGGCAACTGTACAGAGTCTATAATTAGCAGATGTGTGTTCTATTCAAGGGGTGACAAGCAAATTATGTCTCTTGAGAAAATACATCGTAGGCACTTTGAATCTGCTCGTGAATTTACTGAGAGACCAGAATTCCAGCAGCACTGGAAACCGAGAGAACCAGGAAACTTCCGTGTGTCAGGTGATCTGTGCACGTGAGTCTGAGAGGAAATATCAAGAGTGGTCACATTGTTTTAAGTTAGAAGGAGAATTAAGGCCATTTCAAAATAATGTTTTGATATCAAGAAATATATTTAATTGTAATGTTGTGAGAATTCATTTGAAATTTTACGAGAATAAAGTTGTAATATTACTATATATAAAATAAGATCATACATTTACAAGAAAACTGTTCAAAAGAGTCAAAATATTACCAGATTTAAGTTGTTATATGAATGTTGTAATCAGGAGAATCAGCTACAATTCATCCTGAGAATCAGGACTTTAAAAATATTGTGTAAGAAACAAACAGACTTGGAGGAAATTGCCTTTTTGATGAAAGAGGAAACACGTGTATATGATAGTTATGGACAAAGGGGTTTGGAAGTTTCTCAGGAAACAGCGAGATTGGAGTATTTTTTCCTTTATTCTTGTGATATAAGATTTTTCTGTGAATTCACTGAAAAGATACTGAAATCTGTCATATTTTGTGAACACAGGAACAATTATCTGTGAAGCTGATTGTAAAAATCTGCACATAACATATTAATATTGACGTGTGCATTACTGAAGTGGTTTAACACGTGTTACCATTGAAAAGGATTTCTGTGTAAACTTGTGGATTTGTGACACAAAATTACAAATAAATCGTTTCACCAGTTTTTTATTTTCCATTTGCTGATGCAATACACATGTTTGATTATTGACCATTTCTATCCGTATGTGTGTATGAACTTGTGTGTGTGTGTGTGTGTGTGTGTGTGTGTGTGTGTGTGTGTGTGTGTGTCCGTCCTCTGAAAACCAATGAAAAGACTTTGTCCTTGCACGAGGCAAATGGGGACAAAATTGAAACCTTCCGATTGGTTCCCACTGAAGGTTTGAATGGAGTAACACGCTTCTCTCTTTCTTTCTTCCTCCTCAACACAACCAAACAAAGAGCTGCTTTCAGACTTTAATTGAAATGCTGGGTTGTGTAAAAGGTGACACAACCACACACACACAAATGAATCCTAGCATGCAAGACACAAACATTAACACGTATTCAATGCAATCTCACACATATACAAAAAAGAATACAATTTATTTTACACACAAACACACACATCCTTGTACAGCTGTCATTGTGAGTAACCTTCGCCGAGTGTGACCTCTATTTGACCTTTTGAAATCATTTGTGAATTCTCAAAGTTTTTCCAACGTTCAAATCTTTCTCCTTTTTCTCTTTCTCTCAGTTTACCTTCCTTCCTTCCTTCCTCCCTTCCTCCCTTCCTTCCTTCCTTCCTTCCTTCCTTCCTTCCTTCCTTCCTTCCTTCCTTCCTTCCTTCCTTCCTTCCTTCCTTCCTTCCTTCCTTCCTTCCTTCCTTCCTTCCTTCCTTCCTTCCTTCCTTCCTTCCTTCCTTCCTTCCTTCCTTCCTTCCTTCCTTCCTTCCTTCCTTCCTTCCTTCCTTCCTTCCTTCCTTCCTTCCTTCCTTCCTTCCTTCCTTCCTTCCTTCCTTTCTTCCTTCCTTCCTTCCTTCCTTCCTTTCTCCCTCCCTTCCCTCCCTCATCTTCAACACGCTGTTACCTCCCTTCCTCTCTCCTCATTATCCCTTCCTGCCACAGCAGACATCGAGAAGCGAAGGAATAAAAAAAACGGAGCGAGGCCACACTCCCTCACTCCCTCACTCCCTGACCCTCCTCTCCTCTTCATCCGTCTCCTCTCCTCCTCCTGGCTCCTCTTCCTCCTTCTGCCTCTCAGTTTTCTAAACAGATTTTAAAGGGATTCGCTTACGGTGCCTCCTCTGGTTTCAATGTGGCATTCTCCTGATGCTAACAAGCCTTTTTTAGGGGGGGGGGGGTGAAACTTTTCCCTCCCCGCAATATGACAAGTGTCTGGTGAAGAAAAATAACCAGGCAAAATTCAAAATGCCAAGGTGTAGCTTTAAGACGACAAGGCTAAATTGGCTATTATTTCTCATCTTCCTGTCGGTGCTGTCCTGTCCTGTCTTTCCCGCTCTACCTCTGCTCCTACCCGCGGTCATTGTCTTTTATTAATGAATGCAGGCAGACACACATGTCCACGTACTGTGTGTGTGTGTGTGTGTGTGTGTGTGTGTGTGTGTGTGTGTGTGTGTGTGTGTGTGTGTGTGTGTGTGTGTGAACGTATAGACTCAAACTTTATATCTAAATCAGTGTGAGTTTGGCTCGTCTCCTCGTCTGATCTTCACACAGCAGGGAGAGAAACTGATGCATTGCAGCAGCACATCATCATAACGTGTCACCTCTCAAACCGGTTGCCTTGCCTACGACAAAACTTAAACAATAAAGCATCTCATCACTGCGTGTGATTGGTCCTGGAGCTCTGATGCAGTCACCAGCGGAGCAGGCTGACATGTTGGATAGCTACTGGGCCCAGAGGGAGAGACGCATTATTTGTTTGTGTAGGATGAGGTTTTACTGCTGCCTCTTTCCTTTTTGTGTGTATTATTTTTTAATAAATAAGTCCGGATCTGGATCCTAACATTTCAATCAATTTAGAATATTTTTTTTAACTTTTCTTCTAGCTCATCTGCAGTACTTTTACTTATTTTATTTCTACCCGAACAATGTGTGATCTTAGAGTTTTTGTGTTTTTTGAAGCACTTTGTCACTGATTTTAAAGATGATATAAACATAAAAATGTATTATTGTTATTATTATAATAATTATTTATATGATCACCATTATTCGTTCTCTCTATTTCTCTCTCTTTTGAAAATGTCTTTAACTCTGTTCCTCTCAAGGGTCAAAGTTCAGCTTCACACTCATAAGAATAGAATAAAAAAAATGAAATGAAGAAGTAAAACAGAACAAAGTCGACGAAAGAAAGAAAGTCATTTTGGTTAAAGTGGAAAATTTGGTTTATTGAGGATAGCAAAATGCAGCAAAGTGGGATTTGAACCAATGATCGTCACTGGATAATAATAAATAATCACGAGGTGAAGATTTTCATCATGTTTTCTTCATTTGTTTTGTCAGTTTGAGGTTTGATCGCCGCTCATGTAATTACATGATGTGTCTGTTTCTGCAGCAGGTGATGCTCTGGAATCTGGAGAGTGGATGAAGATAAGATGATCTTCATCCTAATCAAACCACTTGACTTTGAACCTCTGACCCTTATTTCCTCCACGCAAGAATATTTTTTCATTACGTTTCTCACTCAAGTTTTTCCCTCAGTGTCGCCCCTCTGTACATAAGTCTTTGTGTAAATATACCGTGTCTGTGTCCGTGTCAGTGGATCACGTCCCCGCTCTGACCTCTGCACCTTGAACAATTTGATATTTGGCCTCAGCAGCGCGGCAGCAATTTCATAAGTCACAAAGAGCAAACAGAGGGATGAGGGGGAAGCCAGAGAGGAGGAGGAGAAGCAGAGAGAGTCTGAAAGCTGCTGGAGAGAAGAGGAAACTGAAATAGTCTAAACTGAGTCTCACACACGATCCACTTGGACCAAGTCATTTTAATGTAAAGGAGACATATGATGCTTCTTCAGTTTAACGTCCATCTGGTGTGTTTTTGGTGAAAAAGCCCAAAGTTCATGTTTAAATGGAACTGAAAGAAAACCCTGAAGCTCCTGAAACATTAAATATCAGAGCACATACACCTTTTCTTGTAATAACACAACTTAAAAGTCTAATTCTGGATATGAGCATAAAAAGTCACTACCCTATATATTTTAATTATCTGTAACAATGTGGTTATTGTCAAAATACGTAGTTTTCTACTCAGAATGTATTGGACTGGACGTCTCCATGTACAGTAACTACTGTATCAGGTGAATTTCCCGGGAGGAGACGAGGTTCAGCTTCGTTCCAGCATCACAAATCATTCTTAATTATTATCCAGTGGATCCACAACAAAGAGAAAATTATGTAATGAGGAGCTTCTCTCTTTTCCTCTGCACATTGCCGCCGAGGTGAACACTCATTTTTCAGACCCACATTTGCATAAATCCTCTTCTTTTTTAACTTGCCGCTGCCAAAAGTGATAAAGTGCATGCAGCACCGGGAAGGAGAGTTGGGAGGAAAAGCTGAGGGGGGGGCGTCGGGGGTTGCAGGTATCAGAAGGGGGAAAAGACAATACATTTAAAATAATAGCACATGTAGACGATCTGCATGGACTGTCTGCGAAGGGACAGAAATAGGTGGGCAAGAAAAAAGTGTCTGCGCCACGAGAGGCAGCATCAGAAAGAACATCAGATCTGATTTTACCAATATAATGAAGAGAGATGAGAGTCAAAGGCAGAAGCCGAGATAATGTGAGTGGGACAGATAACAAACAGAGCAAGCTGCAGGCAGGAGGCTGTAATGGACTTTTGAGTGGAGAGAACGAGAGATAGATTTACGAGGAGAGAGGGATGAGTGCGGGGAAACACAGAGATAGCGTGATGGAGTGCTAAGTGGAAGAGGTAAATTGTGGCTCTGCCTGTGTTCTGTTTTTACAAAGACCGTCATAAAAACAGTGTTTAAATTTAATAGGTGCCCGCAGCAACGTGCACACACACACACACACACACACACACACACACACACACACACACACACAACCTGGAAACACTCAGACGTATATATGGCTTCACTATGGTGCAGAATAATCCTGAGGAAGTGTCTCTACTGTGTATTCATAGTAAAGTCTGTCCATATAATACACTGTAAAACACCTGAGTGTACTTTACTTACAGCTCAGTGTCCTGTAGATTTCATTGATTTGACTAATGTGCATATTCTTGTTTAACAGAAATATAAGTTCACTTCATTGAACTGGACGTGCATGGACACTTAAATTGTGTGTTGATCATCGCACTTGAACACTGGTTTGGGGCCTTTTGTTTAACTCACTTGATGTGGACAATCCAAAATAAATAATCTCTTGAGATCACAGTAAAGAATTATAAAGTGCAGTAGCTTCATTTAGACATGTGTGATTTAAAGATGTTAATTTATTGTTCTTTTTTCATTTTTGGATTAACTTAGACACCAAGAAGTGATTATTTCATGTCAAACTTTTTTTTCTACAAAAACTAAATATACTTTTCTTATCTTTAGGTTTTCTGAAAGCCATTTTTAATGAAAATGTTTTATTAGCTGTTCTTATGTAATTTCCCTTTTCGCATTCAGTTCAGTTGTTAAACAAAGGTAACACATTTTAGCTAAACAGTTTTAAACAAACAATTTAGGTTTCCTTCAATTTTTACATCAAATTCAGCTAAGAAAAAAGTATTGTATTTAAACTAAATGTAACATGATGATATCAAACTGCTTTGATCGTCTGAAAAGAGAAACTGCTGCCTGGTGTAATAAGGAGAGTGAAGCAATGTGAGGTAACATGACACAACATGGAAAAACAGGTTTCTGCTTGTTTTTCATGTGTTGAATATTTTATTGAGTTAATATGGAAACAAACATATAAATAAAATCTGCCTTAAATATATGTAGACATAACATGAAAAATAATAATAAGTTTCCCGTGTTATAATCGACACTGGCCAGGTGAAGTGTGACAAAAACACAAGATAATTCATCTTTGAAATGAAAATAAACAACTCTATAAATATACATCTACATTCTGCAGATTTTCGATGGTCTTTTACGGAAAGTGTGAAAGGTATTTTAAGTATGTTAAATAACACCTCATACAAACGCATGAATAACACACACACTCTCACACGCACAAAGAAAAAAAGTGCACGCAAACATCTTCAGCACGCGACAGCAAATCCCTCAACTTGAGCTCTCGTGCGTTATCCCACAAACACTCGAAAGCGGAAAAAAAACATGGCCCCATCCATTCTCATAAAGGTTCACATGTAGCACACACTCACACAAACACACACACACACACACACGTACATACAGAGACACACAGACACTGGGAACTTGGCCTTGTCTGGTGCAGCCATGGCTGCTGTGTTCTAACAGAGATATATGAGAGACGCAGGCTGTGTGGAGAACAACATTTATCTACAGCCGCTTCCCTTTAGCATGCGAGGACACCTTCACCCACAGAAACTCCTGGTTTTCCTCCCTCGCTCCCATGTTCTCACTCTCTTCTCTGCTCAGTGCACATTACTGTCAGCGGAGCAGCAAATTAGGGCGGATTGACTTATTGGACTTTCTGTCCCTGTATCTCTCTGTTAGGACGAGGACAACAGAAGGTTTGTGTTGCAGAGACTCCCACAGCGCGCAGACTGTCAGTGAGCAGTGTGTGAGTATTGAGATATGATAAGACAAGATCAGATAAGATAATCCTTTATTAGTCCCACAATGTGGAAATTCGCTAAATTAGGCATCAGCAAGTAATAATAAGTTGCATGTAATACCTAAATCTAAGGAAATATAGAAAATACAGAAAAATATGAATGGAATAAATACAGTGTGAGGATATGCACAGTAAAAGAATTTCACATGAACCATTGTATTGTAGAATTGACTGAATGAATATCGCACATATTGTTTGAATGTGAACAGATACTTGGAAAATCCTTTCACTTAGAGTTCCAGATGATAAAGTTAATCTTTGTCCAAGTCTGAGGTGGATGAAGAAAACTGACAAAGAGTGTGACCAGGAACTGATGAAGATGTACAAATCAACCAGTGTGTTGAGTTTTATATTAAATAAGTTATAAAAACACTTAAATGATTGTGTGCTACAGTAAAGTCCAGTGGAATTAATACAATAAAAGTAGAATTTGTTATAATAATAATAACACTAACACTTTCTTTTTTGAAGATTTTATGAAGCTGTATCAAGTCAAATCCATCAGCGACAGACTTTAACTGAGAGATATTGCAGCTTTTATATTTTTGGGACCAAGGTTGATTTTTTCCCAAGGTTTCCCTTCCATCACAAAACATATCAAACCAGTGAGAAGGTGTGTTGGAAGAAGAGAAACATCCTCACTTCCAAAAGCAAGTTTTTTTGTGAATAGTCAAATAATAAATTCTGTTATTTGTATTTATTTGTGTCCCTGTGCAAAGGCCTTTAAAGCACTTTGTTTTAAAGGTTTCATACTATAAAGATTACCATGACTTTTTTAAAATTATTGATCAGTTCTATTGGGTATAAAGTCTGTGAAAGGGCCGACAAAACAAAAAATTCTCACAGCCCACATTCAGAAACTGTCCCGTAAAACGAGCCGTCATCACCTCCGTACCTTTGTGATGTCACAACAGCCACAGCCTTTAGCCACGCCCCCCAGCACGTCCCACCTGGTTCATCCATCCATCCTGGTAGTTTGTGTTAAACTGTGCATTATTCTATACACAATCCAGATTATATTAAATATCAGCAAGTATTTAAATTCTAGATTCCAACACCACAAGGTCCATATGGAAACTGGAGATTTCCATCGTATCACACAATCTTATTCTTCTGTCACAGAAGTTACAGTAAATCTGAATTGTAGATGAGACGTTTATGGAAAATGATTCTGTATTTATGAGTGTTTCGGTAAACTGAAGTGAAACTGAGACATGTGGAAGATCCCAAAACCCACAATTTACACAGCATGATACTGACTTAGTCTTCATGCAGTTTTACAATACTGTGTGTGTGTGTGTGTGTGTGTGTGTGTGTGTGTGTGTGTGTGTGTGTGTGTGTGTGTGTGTGTGTGTGTGTGTGTGAGAGAGAGAGTGTGTGTGTTTGATAGTTTAACAAAAACACTTCAACTCCCCCGTTTGAGAGTTCCCTACTGTTCTCCTGTCACTCACACACACAGCGGTGGGCTGTCAGTGTGTGAGTGACCCAGACATTTGGCATCTTCCACGTCAGGGTGTCTTTCTTTCCTCTCATTCTCCTCATCAAACAGAGAGAGGAGAGGGATGGAGGGAGGAGAGGAGGGGGCTGCAGAAGGTCAGCGGAACAGAGGGAGATGGATAAGGGCGTAATAATGATCCAAGAAAAAAGAAAAAGCCAAATAACAAAGACAGAGGGCAAAGCGAGTGCGGTGGGAGAAGCAGCGGTGAGGGATGGGAAGGAAGAGAGAAACTTGGTGAAGCACTTAAGAAAGAGGAAGAGATTATAAGAGAACAGAGACAAAGTGAGAGAATATTTTTCCTTTTCTCTCCATCATGAGTGGAAAATAAAGGTGTTATATTAAATTCTACTTTAGTGAAGCTTCTTAGTGCTTTTGTGCTGCAGAGGAACAGTCCGATGCTTTCTCCAAATCGTACTCTCTGTTGGTCCAGATCTCATTCATGCGATAATAGTGAATGTTACAATGAATTATAAGAATAAATTGAGAAATTATGAGATTTTAGAAGTTTATGATAAATTACGTCTGGTTTTCCAGGTGCAGTCGATGCATAGTTTCCACATTTTACCAGTTTGGGAAGGAAAACAACAGGAAGTCAAATCATTATCTCACAAACCATTTGGAGGAATATTCAGTGTGTGAACTACACCCTCCTTGTTTCTACGGGGGAGAGCGGGTCATATCCTCGAACCAGAAGGTCGGAGGTTCGATCCCAGCCTTCCCTAATCTGCATTCCAAAGTGTCCTTGGGCAAGTTACTGAACCCCAAATTACCAGTCTCAGAAAAGTGCTGCCGGAAGATGCACTGTATATGAACGTGTGGGTGAAGGACAAACAACTGAGTGCTTTGAGACGAGAAAAACTTCATAACAATACAGAAAATGTACCATTAAGTAAGGAATTCTTTATAAATGCTTACAAGTTGTAACATTACTGCAAATAGTATTGATAAAAACAGCTATTGGCGTGGCAGGGTGTTGTTCATCTGGATGGTTGAACCATGTGATCATGTCTGATAGACTAGTTGCTGCCGAAGGGAAAGATTCCAAACTAATCCGCTGACGTCTGAAGATCCTTGTGTGAGTGCGAGTTAAAAATACCCCACATCCATTAAGTGTGGGTGGAAATACCTTGAAGACGACGTGGAGCAGATGTGAGGCAGCTGGATGTTGGCATGAACCCTAATGACAAGAAGGACAGTGGTAAACATCACAAATTACCCAGAGAAGAAGAAACAGACTTCTGATATCAGACACAAAATCTGCCCCTGCAATTTATTAAACTTTAAAACTGCAGAGTTGATGATTGAAACACTGGTTTATTAACACAATTATTTAACAACATGATTGGAACATATAAGTTGTCCTGCCCCATGATGATCCGTTAGCTTGTTAGCTTGGCAAATATTCAATGCTACGTTAAAGTACCTTCTTTTTAAGAGGGTAATATTTGACAATTTTAACAAATCTAACAGTTATTCTATAAATATTTTGTGTAATTAGGAAGGAATGAGCTCGAGAGGAGCTACATGCTAATTACTCTCTGTTATAAAAAAAGGGGTTTTGAGCGTTTCCTCACAGTTTTTTCTTCTTCACTCAGATTCTAAAATATTGTGACAGCTTAGAAAAAGTGTGTACTAAAAAAATTGTAATAACACCTCCACAGTTCAAGCACAATTACCACCTGATAGAAATAATCCGCTTAGAAAAGTGTGACACAAAAATGCTCAGCTCAGTTAACTGAAGGGAATCTAATACTTATTTTATACGTTTGCCTCCACAATGTGGTGCATCGATTTCTGTGGCTGTGGTTTCACACACACACACACACACACACACACACACATACACACACACACACAAAGAATGAGGGTTTAAGAGGAAAGCAATTTCCGTCTTTGAAGGAAGTTTTTGACAGAGACGCAGGTCTAATTGTGCGTCTTTAGTGTCGGAGACAGAATGTGGACGTTCATTAGAGCGGCTTCAAAGACGCTGCCGACACATCCTGCTCGCACTCGCCGTTCATCAGAAGCAGATTAAAGCAAACAGCCGAGTGAACAGGGAGTCGATGAGATGATGAAGAGGCCGAGCCGCCGCATGTGAGACGTGACAGGATCGCTCTGTGTAGGTCGGCAGGAAGCTCCACGTTCGGATCATCGATGGTTTATGAAGATGGACGACAGGGGAGCTCCAAAAATCTGAAGCCAAATCATCTGGATTGCCCCCTGGTGGATGGATGAAGTATGAACCACACCTCTTTTGTGTAATGTTCATATGACGGGATGTGGATCAGTCTTAATGAGGCTTACTCCTGATTGGTGGAGTGGATGTTTCAGCCGGATCTCGATTCTCAATTGTGTATCACAATAACGTCACCGGTGCAAAATAGCAGCAGCCATATACATGAGATATTTCGTCTTCATTTTTGTGCAGTGAGAGGAAGTGAAGACATGTTTTTAAACACGTATACATTACACACACACAAACAGACACACACACACACGCTGCTGTTTCCTGCCAAGTGCCATTCACACACATTTGCACCGACACGCACACACACACACAGCTGCAGGTGACAGAGATTAATAGATTTACTGACTGACAGAGTAACTTCCACCTCCTTTGTGTCACTGTCAGCCCCCAGCTGCATATGTTGCTCGTTGTGTGTGTTTGTGTGCGTGTTTGTGCATGTGTGTGTGTGTGTGTGTGTGTGAAGCCATTATTAGACGTATAATTGCGCAGACATTTAAAGTGTTTCCCCTCAAGGCCTCTGCCGGCATCCAATAAAGTTTTCATACCACAGGAGAGGCGGAGAGGAGAGAGAGGGAGTGACAAAGTGGACAGGAGAGAGGAAAACAGAAAGATGGAGGAATAGCATGTGTGTGTGTGTGTGTGTGGCAAAATGAACAGATGAAGAATAAGAAAGGTGGTGACTTGGCTTTGCACTGTCCTCACATCTGTCCTTGTGATCGTCAGTTATCCTGAATTCAGATATATCAGGACTGACTTATTTCATGTATTTCCGGGAACCAAAGAAATCATGCTTTTTCCAGTGATTTTCTAATATCTCCATTTGAATAACTCTGGTGTGTGTGGTGTTCTTTTGTAAGACTTTCAAACTGAAGTTAAGAAAAATGGCAGATTTAAATCACAGACCCTGCACGTCAGCTCACTTTGAGACAATTTAATGCTTTTACTTCTAGAACAGCACTTAGAGTGCAAACCACTGCCAGGACCCAACTGTCCCCTTGTATTCAATAAAGCTGCACCAGATTGCACACACTTACACATATGAGTCATCTTCACATGTCAGACTTTTATTTATACATCAAGAGCCAAGAATTTTCTCCCGGGGAAATATGTGAAAATGCCACAAAAAACGCCTGAAAATGTTAAAGAAAGGCAGAAGAAATGCTGGATCTGTCCTTTCATCGAATGAGATAAACACTTCTTAATATGTTCTGTTGTCTTCTGAAGCTCTGCGGTGTGAAATTTATTTTTATTAATCTTACTTGTTGATGTTTAATTGAATGAATCTTGTCTAAAAACAGTGAACAGCCGCGCATGACAATTTTGGGTCCATGATTATTTGAATGACAAAGAGATTGTGTGTAGATGTGTTCAATGTGAATCTTAACTAGAGTTTAGGACTGGTCATGTTCAACCAGAGTGGCACTCAACAGAGAGCAGAACTCCACCAGGATCCAACAAATCAAATATGAGGTTTTCTTCATCAAGATGCATGAATTATTCTCTGGGAAATTGGTGAAAACGTCCAAAAAACTATAATGGAGAAACTAAAATCTGACCTCCAGAGATGGAGTGCTATTTGCCTTTCTTTGGCTGGGAAAATCAACTGCGTCAAGATGAATGTGTTGCCTAGATTTTTATACTTGTTCCAGAGCATCCCAGTTTTCCTGCCAAAATCCTTCTTCCGTTCACTTGATGCCCTACTCTCAAGTTTCATATGGGGAGGTAAATCTTCAAGACTTCGTAAAACATTGCTTGAAAGACCGAGAAAAGGGGGTGGGCTTGCTCTCCCAAATTTCAGGGTTTATTATTGGGCAGCGAATCTGCAAAAAGTAATGTACTGGTTTCAGGCCCCAGACACGGGTTGGTGCAGTGAGGAGGCAAAGCTCTGTAATCTGTCATCACTTCCTGCACTGTTAACAACAAAACTTCCTCTCTCCCCATCACAGTTTTCCTCAAGCCCAGTAGTGCGCTCATCCCTAAGAATTTGGATACAATTCAGGCAAACATTTAAATTGTCTGGCCTTTCTATGCTAAGTCCCATATGTAATAACCACCTTTTTCCAGCTGCTGAACTTGATGTCACATTCATACAATGGAACACTATGGGTCTTACTACATGCAAGGACTTTTTCATAGATAATATTTTTCCTACTTTCACGGATTTGGCCAAAAAACACTCTATTTCTAAATCCAGTTTTTTCCGATATCTTCAGATACGCCACTTTATTCAAACGTACAACCCATCGTTCCCTCAATTACCTGAAAGTTCAAACTTAGATGTCATACTAAAGATTCCCTTAACTTTGAAGGGCCAAATCTCTAATTTATATAATTCAATTATGTCGTTTAGTAGTGTATCAACCGAAGACATCAAGACAAAATGGGAGGAAGAATTAGGAACAGCCATTTCAGACGAGACATGGGTTAGAGCTCTTAGCTGTGTAAATGGAACCTCTTCTTGTGTACGCCTCAATCTGATTCAATTTAAAGTTCTCCACCGTATTCACTATAGTAAGGCCAGGCTTGCAAAAATATACCCTGAACTAGATGATACGTGTGATCGCTGTAAAGCCACTAACGCAGACCTAGCTCATATGTTCTGGACGTGCTCCAAGTTGGAAGAGTTTTGGAAATCAATATTTGGGATTTTGAATGTTGCTTTTGGCCTACATCTACAACCTAGCCCTTTAATGGCTATATTTAGGGTAAGGGGTAACGACACTGCGACAGCCACTAACAAGAAAAATGTTATTGCCTTTGCCACTCTAATTGCTCGAAGGAGAATTCTCTTGGAATGGAAATCACAATTACCACCGAAGGCATCTGTGTGGCTTTCTGATATGATGATGTTTTTAAAAATTGAAAAAGTTAAATACTTTCTTAGAGGATCAACCGGAAAATTCAACAAAGTCTGGGACCCTTTACTGGTCTATTTTGACAAACTTGTCATTCTCCCTTCTCATTAGTATAGGGCGTTAGCGTAAAGCGCAAACGCTTTCATCTTAGGAGAACTCCCCCCTCCTTTTTTTTTTTTTTTTTTTTTTTTTTTGTGGCACAGGGAATGTTAGGGTGGGATGGGGTTTATAAAAATATAAAAATGTAAATTGTTAAAATGCTACTGTTTCATTGTACATTGACACAAAAAGAAATTTAATTGAAATATTGCAACATGTGTGACAGTGTACATCTTGTCTAACAACCAATAAAAATACATGTAAAAAAAAAAGAAAACGTCCAAAAAATGCTTCATCTTGTAACTTGAAAGAACGTAGATATTTATTCACAGTCGTGTCAAAGCTGAGAGACGAGGAGATGAGTAAAAAGTGATTGTTGGTGCAGTGGATCTCTGAGGAGAAAGGTTGTTTTTTAATAAAAACAGATGAGAAGAATGCATGACAACTGCTTTCTCTCTCTGTGTCTCTGTGTAGCTGTTCTGTGTCTCTCTCCCTCTCTCTCCCTCCACCCACCGCTGGGATGTCATATTGAGAGTGGATAGACTGTACCTGAGAAGTTTACCGAACTAAACAGCTCGAAGTACAGCTTGTCCATTTAGATGAGATGGAATGAGACTCTGACTCGTCTCCGTCTGGTGAACCTGTGTTTTTCCTGTCTGATGCCGACTGATCTGGTTCTTCTGTGGAATTACGGAGTCAGGTTTGTACTTGAGCTGTGATCATCAAACCGTGACTTCTGTTTACTACTGAAATACACATTCATGTGATTGTTCACTGCACAAAAGGTTTAATAGAGAACAAAACTAATTTGACCTGTGAAACAGATCGGACACAGATGTTTGAGAGCAGAATTACATCTGGTTACAAGAGAAACAGAATCATGATGATATGATCTATCGAGGGTTTTAGTGTTAAGACATTTGAGCAAATAAAAACATGTTAGAAATGATCCAACTGGTCTGAACCCCCTCTGAAACAAAAATCTGGTCCTGTCAAACTCCTGCACCATCGCTGTAAAACAGGAAGTTTCCTAACCCCAACACTCAGTGATGGGAACTACAGCACAGAGGAAGTAGAGAGTAACAGAGTCAATGTAGAAAATACCCAGATGACACTTGGGTTGAGGCCACAGTTGAGTAATCTCAACTTCATTCTCATTATAGATGTTTTATAATTGTTCATTAATCTATTACAGACCTTGAACAATGTTTTACAATTTAAAATGGCTCGTGAAACAAACAGATAGATAGATAAACAGATAAATAGATAGATAGATATAGATAGATAGATAGATAAACAGATAAATAGATAGATAGATAGATAGATAGATAGATAGATAGATAGATAGATGGATGGATAGATAGATAGATGGATAGATAGATAGATAGATAGATAGATAGATAGATAGATAGATAGATAGATAGATAGATAGATAGATAGATAGATAGATAGATAGATAGATAGATAGATAGATAGATAGATAGATAGATAGATAGATAGATAGATAGATAGATAGATAGATAGATAGATAGATAGATAGATAGATAGATAGATAGATAGATAGATAGATAGATAGATAGATAGATAGATAGATAGATAGATAGATAGATAGATAGATAGATAGATAGATAGATAGATAGATAGATAGATAGATAGATAGATAGATAGATAGATAGATAGATAGATAGATAGATAGATAGATAGATAGATAGATAGATAGATAGATAGATAGATAGATAGATAGATAGATAGATAGATAGATAGATAGATAGATAGATAGATAGATAGATAGATAGATAGATGGATGGATGGATGGATCTGGATCATCTGTAAAGATATATATTTAGATGTATATATTTTATTTTCTATTTTAAATTTTTGATATTCTATTTCATTGTTATTCTATTTTATTCTTTTTTATTCTATTTTATACTTTTTCTATTTTTATTGTATTTGTTGGGGTTGAAATTACTGAGCATTGCTTAAAGAGAGTGTGTAACCCAAGCATGTCATTGACAGTGACTACTTCATGTTATCTCTGTTCATTTGACAATAAAAATCTTGATGGATGGATGGATAGATAGTTGGATAGATAGATAGATAGATAGATAGATAGATAGATAGATAGATAGATAGATAGATAGATAGATAGATAGATAGATAGATAGATAGATAGATAGATAGATAGATAGATAGATAGATAGATAGATAGATAGATAGATAGATAGATAGATAGATAGATAGATAGATAGATAGATAGATAGATAGATAGATAGATAGATAGATAGATAGATAGATAGATAGATAGATAGATAGATAGATAGATAGATAGATAGATAGATAGATAGATAGATAGATAGATAGATAGATAGATAGATAGATAGATAGATAGATAGATAGATAGATAGATAGATAGATAGATGGATGGATGGCAAATACTATTTTGGCAAAATAATCCCTAGCGAACACCAGGGACAATTTATTTCTGAGCTGAAATGAATTTGATTTTCATTTTGACTGTCCTCCATGTGAACACAGTGAACTACTGCATGTTTCCTGGAGAATACACAAGTACAGAGAACTCCACGTTCTCGCCAGCAGATCCCGTTTCAATCGAATTTATTTTCTCACAACTGTGTCGTCTGATCAAATCTAATCTGCCTCCTCTCTCTGCAGTCACTCCCTTCCTCACACGGTGTGCGAGCGGGGGGGCTGCTGTGTCACACGTAGGTCGGTTTGAACAGGTCATGGTTGTTATCTGAATACAACACAACATGACAACATTCAGAGAAACATCATCAAGTAATATAATGACTTAATGACACAAAACACAATATTTAAAACCGAGGCTCCTCCTCTTCCTGTAACTCGATCAGACCTGTTGAGCTGCACCGAGCGGAAAGTTGTGCAATGAGATTAAGTTCAGGATGGAGTCACACTTAACCAATTTAACGCACTATTAAGGTTTCCACTCTGCCTCATTTACGTTGATTCCCAGTGGCCCAGTGGGAATCATACAGACTGTGTAGTGTGGTGTCCACGGTGCAGCCCCCCCGCCTGAGGGGGACTCACTTAATCTGCTTCATTGGATTAAAACATGCAGTACACTAAGTGTGGTGGCATCCAGATCTGTGAGGTAACGTGCTGTGACAGGACCAGTCGTCACAGTGAAATCCCGGATGCTGAGCGCTCCCACATCACAGAAATGACATATTTAAGGATTAACATTAACATTAACATTACAGAAATCCAGTGTAATGAAATCCAGGTCCAGCAGTGGCCCGAGCAAAGTGAAAGACCCAGATAATACTGGAGATATTACATAAAGATGATATTTTTTCCCGCATCTTTCATCTTTCATCCATTGTTCTTTGAAGCCCATCTACGCTGGCGAGTCTTTTTCCATCACTGGTTGCCAGGTGATGAATTGGTTGACACCAGACATGTAAGGCGGCAATCGAAATATCACACCCAAATATTACACTGACCCTCAGCAGCCCCCCCTCCCTTCATTGCTCACTGGACAGCGTCCTCCTTTGTTCTTCACACAGGAAAGAAAAAGTAGAAGATAGAAAGGGAGATCTAAATGATTTTTCCTTTCTTTCTTTTAAAGAGGAAGGTTCAAGGTTCAAGGTAACTTTATTGTAAGTCTCATCCATAAACCCACACATGCACAGTGAAACAGGATGTGCAACATAAGCATCTCTTTCTCTCTCTATCTAATCTCTCTCTCTCTCCCCCCTCTCTCTCTCTGAGTAGGCGACCATACCCTCATTAAACTCTCATTTGTGCTCTTCCCAAACTCCTCCCCCTCTCCATCGATGATGTGTCTCATCGTTGCCACGGTGATTTGAGATGACGACTGTTTTACCGACCAATCGACACACTTGTCACGGCCGTCACATTTACGGTGTCATGTGAAGCTCACGTCCGGATTTTAAATATCACTTCAAGTTTCCAAATTGTTCATTCTGTTGGTAGAGAAGACACCATCAGGCTTTTTGGACCCAGGGTTTTAGTTGTTAATGTGTTTTCTGTCCATCAAAATAAACCGAAAGTTAAAATTTGCTTCTCGGAATGTTTAATCAATTGATAATTGATAATTGTGACTCGTGAAACACTAGTGACTGAACAGTTGATGGCAGTGGCAAGGCTTCTTTTTTTTATGGAACTAAAGAAGAAGAAGAACCAGGATATTTGGCTTCATTTTCTTTATGTCCGCTTTTCCCATTACTATCATAACTGTGAGTACGTATGAAATAACTGTGCTTTGTATTCAGAGTATTGATATTACAGGTTTTAACCCTCTCTTCCCCACTGGACTGAAATACAGAGTTATCGTTCATTTTGTGATTGTATTCTTCAGAACAGTGTTGATCCTCTGGAGACAAACAAGCCTTCACATGATATTTCACCTTTTCTGGAGTGAACACACATTATGTCATTTATTTAATCACGGATTGACTGATGAATTAACCAAAGGGAAAAGTGTTGATTGTGATGTAACAGCCTGTAATAGAGATTTCATAGAAGGCTGCTTTGGAACAAATTCCTTCTCGTTGCCATGTGAGCCAGCTTCTTTTTTATTTTATTTTATTATTTTTTCTGCATTGCTTTGTGTTGCTGTATTTGATCTGTTTTGATTCCTTGACAGCTGGATTGAATGTGACGACAGCTCTGGGCCTGAGATGCTCTATGTGTGTCGTCTGTAATTGGTGAAGCTTGATTTTTCCTGTTTTGAAGCTCGGAAAAACCAGAGCAGCAATCTGTCGGCGCACAGGCACACAGTCAAACTATAAAGACGAGGTTTTGTAAGATGTTAGAAGTAAGAAGAGGGAATATTGCTCCTGATAGATCAAACCCAAAATCAATGAAGTCAGCACAAGACAGGCATTCTCTCTCTCTCTCTCTCTCTTTTTTACTCTCTAACACACACAGACGCACACAGGCTAATTAAAGAAAAGCTAGAGAGGAAGAGAATCAGACAGGCAGGTATGCCGATGGGATGAAGGAGACTTTAGACTTCATAAAGGAAAGCGAGCAAATTGACCTCCTGAATGAGGGAACTGTTTCATTACACGTCCCCCGGGTGCGCAGGGTAATAAGGTTAAAGCTAGGGGCGCACGCTGCAGGATTAAAAGACACAAAGACAGGATGTGGTGAAGATGAAGATGAAGCCGCTGGAGCTCTGCAGTGACTGTGTTGTAAAACAAGCCCAAACAAATCCCACCCTCAAATTCAGCCCACGAGAATGAGAGAAATTCAGATTCCTTCAACATAATTTAGATTACAAGACTGGGACACAAATTAAATACATATAGTGTTAAGAAGAGAATTGACTCTAGTATGTTTTCAAATATTGTTCCTATTTTTTTTTTTAGGTTCCTGTTTTATTATTACCTTTCTTTATCACTTTTGGCCCTGAGGCGAGTGGCGTCACATGCAGGAAGCCGGACATATCGTATTCATTCTGCTTCAGAGATGTTTTTATTTGCAGCAGCGTTGGTTTTCTTCGTTAAAATCTCTTCGTTGTATTGACATCTTTGTCAGTGTCACCTGATCTGGAAAGTTCCATGTTCTCGCCATGTCTTGGTTCACAACCCAAAATGCCCGGTCCATGGATGCAACCAGGCTTTTTGCCGCCATGCTGGCGTTTACCTCTGCTCAGCGGTGCAGCGGTGAAAGAGAATTCTTCATGTGTTTCTTTTGTCAAAGCAAAGGTTAAAGAAACAAAAAAACAGTCTCCCGAAGAAGACTGACTGAAAAAGTGAAAGCAGGTTTAGTTGGCTGAGGTCATCAGTCAGGCCTGAATCTTTTATAGCTTTAGCAGAATGACCCACTGCTCTGACCACAACCATCTCTCACACACACACACACACACACACATACACACACATACACACAGACACACTCACTCACACACTCTCACACACGCTGGCCGAGGATGGACAGTGGGTAAAGATGGGCACACACACACACGGTATCCTGCTGTTACCACCACCACACACGTGCAATCCCCAGCCACATGGACACTATGAGATCACCACACACACACACACACACACACACACACACACACACCCAGAGTGAATAGCGTTGGTTTGAAGGGCAGAGGGCCAGGGTTGAGGGGTGACCAGTGTCCAGGTGAAGGGCAGAGGGCCAGGGTTGAGGGGTGACCAGTGTCCAGGTGTGCCTCTCCAATTATCTGCTGCTGCTGCTGCCTCTCAAAAGTACACACATACACACAGACACACACACACACACACACACACACTCCCAGCTCAGATTCCCCTCTCCACTCTCCCCCTCCACACAATTAAAGCGCCTCCCTGCTCCAGCACCTGGTCTCCCACTGTAAAGCAGAGACAGAGGCAGGTACAGGAGGAAAAGATCAAATTGATATCCTGTTTGTATTGTCTCTCTCTCTCTCTCTCTCTCTCTCTCTCTCTCTCTCTCTCTCTCTCTCTCTCTCTCTCTCTCTCTCTGTCTCTCTCTCTATGTCTGCGTCTCAGGCTGTTTCTTTTATTCCTGCTCTAATTTGAAAATGAGATGGCAACCTGCGACAGCCGCCACGCGTGTGTCTCCGGTGCTGTGCCGAGCAGCGACTGCTATTTGACTTTGAAAATAAGAAATCTGTGAGGAACAGGAGGAAATGGCTGTAGAGGAGGAGCAGAAAGAAAAGACAGGGAGAGAGAAGGAGGGGTGTGAGAGAGAGAGAGGTGGAGGTGAAGGGCGGGGGGGGGTTTAAGCAAACAGAAAGTAATAACAGGAGCCGAACGTGAGAACGTTGTGAGGGGGATGAAAAGGAACTGGGGGAATCGGAGAACATCAAAGTACAGGGGGGGGGGCAAAGAGTGAAATGGCGAGATGAAACGTGAAGTGGAGAAAAGACTGAGAGTAACAAAGGAGGTGAGGCGGCAGCATCCAGAGGAGGAGGCAGCATCCAGAAGAGGAGGCCGCATCCAGAGGAGGAGGCAGCATCCAGAGGTGGAAGCGGCATCCAGAGGAGGAGGCAGCATCCAGAGGAGGAGGCGGCATCCAGAGGAGGAGGCGGCATCCAGAGGAGGAGGCGGCATCCAGAGGAGGAGGCGGCATCCAGAGGAGGAGGCATCATCCAGAGGAGGAGGTGGCATCCAGAGGAGGAGGAGAGGAGGAGACGGCATCCAGAGGAGGAGGCGGCATCCAGAGGAGGAGGCGGCATCCAGAGGAGGAGGCGGCATCCAGAGGAGGAGGCGGCATCCAGAGGAGGAGGCGGCATCCAGAGGAGGAGGCGGCATCCAGAGGAGGAGGCGGCATCCAGAGGAGGAGACGGCATCCAGAGGAGGAGGCAGCATCCAGAGGAGGAGGCGGCATCCAGAGGAGGAGGCGGCATCCAGAGGAGGAGGCGGCATCCAGAGGAGGAGGCAGCATCCAGAGGAGGAGGCGGCATCCAGAGGAGGAGGCGGCATCCAGAGGAGGAGGCGGCATCCAGAGGAGGAGGCGGCATCCAGAGGAGGAGGCGGCATCCAGAGGAGGAGGCGGCATCCATAGGAGGAGGCGGCATCCAGAGGAGGAGGCATCATCCAGAGGAGGAGGTGGCATCCAGAGGAGGAGACGGCATCCAGAGGAGGAGACGGCATCCAGAGGAGGAGGCAGCATCCAGAGGAGGAGACGGCATCCAGAGGAGGAGGCAGCATCCAGAGGAGGAGGCGGCATCCAGAGGAGGAGGCAGCATCCAGAAGAGGAGGCGGCATCCAGAGGAGGAGGCGGCATCCAGAGGAGGAGGCGTGGAGCGAGGCTGCTCCATCGTCAGGGTCAGAGGTCGAGAGAATGTGTATAAAAGTGGACGTTTTTATAGAAGTCGATAATAACGACTCTACTTCTCATTTCATAACGTCAGTAAACATTCTCCCGAAGAAGTTTGTGTCTCAATCTGTAGTTTCAAGTCTTTTTCAATTAGCTGATGTTCATTTAGTAAATTATGAGAACGAGTATTGTCAGAACGACGATAAAGCATTGTAACCATAGGGCATGGATACCGAGTGCAGGTCATTCAGGCTCCACCCCCTGGTGCTCCAAATATGGTTACGTCTGGTTCCAAAATGCAAAACTCGAGGCTTCAATACAACAGCTCACAAACCGACGGGTGACTGTGGGCTGACACTTGGAAAACTAAATGTCTCCGTCGTAAAGTGTTCATGAGCCTCAGCTTTGCGTCCTCTACCTCCCTCCGTTTAATTGGCTTGTGACTCCAGGGACTTACAGCCAATCACAGAGAGTGATTGGACGGAGCTGCCTGTTACTTCCTGAGTATTTGTGCTGCGAGTTTTCCAGGAATCTTCGGAGGAGCGATGCCGCAGCTCCACCCGTCGATTGCTAACCTTGAATGAAGAAGCATGCGGTGCAGTCAGCTGTGTCCCAGAAGCTTGTAGCAACACATTAGCATATACATACAGATACAACTGCACTTTATCTCTCTCTCTCTCTCATGCTGACGCTCTCTCTCTGTCTCATATATAGACAACTGCAGGTTACGATGATGCGTGTGAGTCTTGGTAATGTAGGTGTGATTACAGTGTGAAGTGGAGCGGTCCTTGTCGCTTTACGTTTTTAATAACAGATCTTAATCTCGGAGCCATACGTGTGTGCACATATTTTATTTGTCTTTATATGTCCGCCATCTGCAGTTTGTGTGTGTGTGTATATTTGTGTGTGTGTGTGTGTGTGTGTGTGTGTGTGTGTGTGTGTGTGTGTGTGTGTGTGTGTGTGTGTGTGTGTGTGTGTGTGTGACTGGCCCCCTGGATGTGCCTAACATCATTAACAATGGAACCGTCATCTCAGGTAAGTGAAGTGGTCCATCTCTGTCATCTTAGCTTCTCACCTGCCCCCTCCCTACCCTCACCTGCCCCCTCCCTACCCCCAACTCCCACTGCTAGACACACACACACACACACACACACACACACACACACACACACACACACACACACACATTAGCACACAAACACACACACGTTCAGCAGCATAAAGTTGCATAAAATGGAACAGCTTTTGGAAAGTAGAAGTATCTCAGATGTGAACTCAAGTCCAGTAATTGAGTAAATATACTTACTTACGTTTTTAACAAATTAAAAAGAACCATTTTTGCTGCAGAGGTTTGTTGTAACAGTGTTGATGACACATGTTCACATCCAGACATTAAAGATTAATTACTCCATGTTCTAAATTTGTCTGGTAAACAGAAGGTCTACAGGTAACACTCGCTGATAATGCAGCAATATTAAAGGGCATGTGAATCTTTAATTCATGGTTTTAATGAGGGTTACTAACACTTTACAGATCATTAAGAACCATTAAGCTTGACATTTAATTCACGAGGCTTGAACTGAAAGTGGTAACAAATAACAAGTTAATCTATTTGGGAAATCTTTACATTTTGACTGAAGCAGTTCCCTTCCAGAAGACGTAATAATGTGATGCTGCTATCGGAGCTTTCACACCGGCCTTGTTTTGTTCGGACGTTTAGACTTTTCAGTTTGGTTTGAAACAAAAGAAAAGGCGTGAAAGTTTCCCAAGTGAATATATTGGTCTACATATAATTTTGATCCTTAATCGGTGACAGTTGTCAGCGACATTAATGGGAAATAAATGTATTTTAGAAGATTTCATTTGGTGTTTGTTTGTCCTGCCACAGACACCCAGAGTATATTAGCAGTTTTATGTCATTAATTCTTTATGCGTAAGGAGAAACCAGACAGCCGCAACACACACACAAACACACACACATACACACACACACACACAGAAACACACACACACACACACACACACCACAGTGCTCTGTAGGTCTTTACTTAATGAGCTTCAAATGCAGCTCTCCCCTACTGTGCTGAACAGGGAGAGAAAGATGGACGCATTAGAGAGGAAACGAGGGAGGAGGAGGAGAGCAAAAGAGCGAGGGAGGGAGGGAGAGGTGGAGACAGAGAGGAGATGAGGAGAATGAGAATAGAAGAAGAGAGAGAAGTGGGAAGGAAAGAGGGAGAATGTGACGTGTGAAGTGTCGGGATGACTTATCGCTGTATTTATGTTTGTTGTCTTTATGTTGTGTTATTGTGAGCTGTTAAAAGGATTCTCTCTCTCTCTCTCTCTCTCTCTCCGGAATCTCAACTTCTCCCATGAATCTGGAAGTGAAAGTGAAGAACGCTGCACATTAAAGTTCCCGTCACCACTTTTTAACAAATACATTTTCACAAGCTGCTGCAAAAAATCCTGGCGTAAATGTGCCACGGCCAATTTAACATCTTGATTTCACACCAATTTAAACCCATGTTTAAATACAATGAAAATCCTGGTTTCATCTCTAAATGATACAGCTCTTTACACCCGGTGACACCTGAGTATTTCACCTCTCAAACTTTATAACCCTGGTTTATGTGAGTGATTCTCACAGAGTTCTTCTTCTTCAGTCTTTATTTCATCCAGCATTTACTTCTGACACTTTGTTTTTCACTTAACTGACACTAAAAGTCTCTCCATCAATTTCCCCCTAATGTGGCACCGCCACGGCGCCGCTGTGTCATTGCAACAACACTCTGTGTTATTATTAAAAATAGCTTGTGCTGTGCTAAAATGTTTTTCCATTAACATATGCTGAAATATTATACTCCCACTGCTTTGAGCTGAAGTCTGTGGGCATACGTTTCTGTTTAATGTCACCTGAACTAGAAACTGCTTTGAGACCAGGTCTGAACATGTTAGTACCAGGTCTGAACATGTTAGTACCAGGTCTGAACATGTTAGTACCAATTCTGAACATGTTAGTACCAGGTCTGAACGTGTGAGTACCAGGTTTGAACATGTTAGTGCCAGGTCTCAACTTGTTAGTACCAGGTCTGAATGTGTGAGTACCAAGTCTAAACATGTTAGTACCATATCTGAATGTGTTAGTACCAGATCTCAACATGTTAGTACCAGGTCTGAACATAGTGAAACATTTAGCTGGTGTGTAGTTTGAGGATGTAATGCCGTTGTGTGTACTCAATTTGTAAAGTAGCCACTCTTCATCTAAGTGGACAATAATTGAGACCTTTAGTAAAACACCATCTCTGCACAAACTGAAGCTGTGGATGCAGTTGTATAGTTTATTATTGATGATTGACAATTGACTGAAATAATTGACAGGCATGATTTTTAAATAATATGCCATGAAATTTCTGTTAATATTTAAACCATTCAGCTTCACACAGACAGATAATTTGCTTCAAAGATAAATTTGAGTCAATCTGGAGGCATAGAGGATTTTAATATTACATAAATAAACATAACATCTGAAAAATGAAATAATAATATAATGAATAATTTCATAATGTATAATAAAACTGCTCTGAGAACTGATAATGAGGTAAAAATATATGTATATAAAAAGTATTTATCATATCTTTAAAACATTGTAAGTAAATGCAACAATATATTTTAATTAATTGAAGATATCATTTGTCTGTATTTTGTCATCATTATTTATTACATTATGTCTTAACTTAATTAATATCATAACTTTAACAGAAAAAAAAATTAAGCGTCCATTCAGGCAAATAATAAGCAGCTGAATTCACTTGTTTTTTAATGACGACAGATACAAATATAAAAAATGATCCAAGATTTTAATTATATGACAATTTTTTGCATATTTGTGTTTAAAAAAAATATTTTTACGTCTGAAAATGTTTTTTATCTCTTGAGATTAGAGCAGCTATTTTCTGAGCACTTGAGCTACTGTGGCAGCATTGACATGTTCTAACACACATGTGGTTTGTGTGTGTCACTACCTTCGTCTGTTATATGCTCTTTCCCTCTGTTTTCTTTGATGCTGCACACACATACACACACACACACACACACACACTAACATGCTCACACCCCCCCCCCCCCTGTCCTGTGGTCTCTGTGCTGGTCCTGGCTCCAGCTCCAATTACCTGGTGGCTACGGCAGCAGGACCCTAAATGGGTTGTAGCACCGAACAGGCATGTCTGCAATGGTTCACCCAGTGGGAGAGGAGGAAGAGGAGGAGAGAGTGAGGAGAGGAAGATGGAGAAGAAAAAGAAGAAAAAGAAGAAGAGGAGAAAACTGGGCTAGAAAGAGGATGAGGATGCTTGAGAGATGCAAGGGGATGAAAAACAGGAGGGTGAGACTGGAAAAGAGGAAAGAATTGTAAGATAAAAAAAGAGGAGGAGGAGGAGGAGGTATAGAGAAGATTCAGACACAGGACAAAGGAAGAAGAGCAGAGCGAAGAGGGAGGACGTACGCAGGCCTTTAGAAAATTCAAGAGGAGGAGAAGAAAGCAGACGACAAGAAGCAGCTTGAGGAAGAGAAACAATGAGAATTCATCCCCGTTTTCTACATGTACTTAACAGTACAATTAAAACATGTTAATACATGTATGTTAATTTCTCTCATCCCTGATTGTTCCCTCTTGTCCCACAGCCTTCACGCGATTAATCTCATATCAAGTCATATCTTCACCGTTCAGCCCGATTCTCTCCTGCCTTTTCCTCTAATACCTCTTTTCTCGTCCCGTCCCTCTTGTCTGTTCACAGCTTGTGAGGAGAAGGATAAGAGGAGAGAGGAGGAGGAGACAGAGGAGACAGAGGAGAAGGAAAGCGAGCAGGAGTGGGTGAAAATGAAAGGAAGCTGTCATTTCCTGCACAGCTTAAGAAATTAAACCACTGAAGCCTAATGCAAGATACAATTTGGGTGATTTACACGACACAGAGATAAAAGCAAATTTCCATTATTGGACTATTTTCGTATCCAAAATACCAGAAATGCAACATGAAATTTAAAACATCCTAAAAAACTGCTGGAAATGGAATTGTCTTAGTTAAACCACAGCAAAAGTTTACATGAAAAATCACTTCTGTTTTTAGTAATAATATATAATTCTTGAGAAGTTAGTTTTTTTTTCTAGTGTCTTGTCCAAGGAGCCGGGTATCGAACCACTGAAATACTCGTTAGTGGACGACTCCCTCTACCCCGGGTCTAGTGTACAAACAACATTAAATGCAGAAATATGAGGACATACTGTCATTAATGTTACAACAGTCATAGTGTATTTGAAATCATTAATTTGATCGTCATAGATACAGTTGCAATTTTATTGTCTGTGTGTGTTGTTTTTATTCTATTTATATATTTGTGCGTGCAATTTTATACATAGAATAGCAAAGACACACACTCACAGATGCAGTTTCATGTGTGTGTGTGTTCGTGTGTCTGTGTGTCTGGCCATTTGTACATCAT